>NW_007377459.1:296239-362900 GCF_000475195.1 Diaphorina citri
TATTTATTAAAAGCCCCACCCCCAAAAAAGGGTCCAAACAAAGGAAAAAAAAAAAAAAAAAAAAAAAAAAAAAAAAAATCTATTTACGTTACCATTTTCATTATTTTAATTATGTAAAAGTAATATAAATGCTAATGTGTTTCAAATGATTAATATTATTTTTTTTCCACCGACAAAATTATATTTTCCTCGCCACATTATTTATACCTACCTACCTACCTATGCGCCTAAATATTTTTTCTTCTTTTCATAAATAATTATAGAGTAAAAGACGTAGGTGCAGGAGTGTAGGGTATTATTAATAGGTAGAATTTATTATCAGATTATCGCACTAGTGGTTCATCAGTGAACAATGAACAATTCACTCAGAAAAAGGGGCTTTATGGGGCCCCAAAAGGACTAAGTACAGTGGATTAAAAGTCAAGCACAGTATTAATATGTAAAAAGAACTTTGACTATTAAATACTTAACAACATTAGTGACTAACAAATCTAACAATTTCATGAAAATCGGACAAAACACAAAACATTATGACTTTATGAGAAATTTACTATGGGATCTTACGTCACGAAAATCCCAATATAATATTGGAATAATAAAATATTAAGCACACATTTATTTCATTTTATCATTTATTAAATTAATTGTAAATATCCTCGTGGCAGAAAGCATTCCATCCACATTTGACAATGGCGGAAAACATAAGCTATATATTTATTTAAAACATAAGAGCATGCATAATATAATAAACACATTCCAACATAAGCAAGCCCAAATAACAATAAATTGAAGAATTTTACGTAAGAAGCACCCCGAACCCTAATTTATAGGGTTTTAGACTTTTTTGAGTAAAAGAGGCTTTCCTAATGTGGAATGTTGTTAAGAACCAGTTGCAGAAAAATATTCATGTTGATATCTCCATTATTCATAAAGATACAGGAACTGTTGTAAATCCTCCCAATACCTACTTTTCAATGGAAATCCAAAACTCTGAAGCTGTTTTACTTAGAACTCGATTTTCGCCTTCAGGCCCTTTCTTGAATAAACCCGTTCAATGACGGATAATATTGAGAGTAAAATACATTCCCCCTTGATCCCTGTTAGGTGTCCCTGGGGATAATAGACACATCCAGGCTCTACTTTTCAAAGGAAATCCAAAACTCTGAAGCTGTTTTACTTAGACGAACTAGATTTTCGCCTTTAGCACCTCCTTGAATAAAATCGTTCAATGACGGATAATATTGAGAGTAAAATATATTCCCCCTTGATCCCTGTTAGGTGTCCCTGGGGATAATAGACACATCCAGGCTAAAGTAAATAATGTGCTTTCAACATGGGGTTCTAATTCAATAATGCATAACTGTAGTCACATTTTATAACGTTTTTGAATTTTATTTTGATGTTTAAATTTCGACAATTCCACGTACCTATTGGCATTTATTATTAACACATTTAACGGAAACATTTGGTTCGCAACAGTTGCGCAAATGGTGCGAAACAAATGTTTTGAATGTTGTGCAACTTTCAAGAAAAATGTTTCCGAAATGAGTTTGGAGAGAAAAAAAAGTTTCTACATTGTTTCAAAAAAGATTTCTGGATTGTTGAGAACCAAAATGTCTCGGACGAAAATGTTGATGTGTATTAAGTAGGCATTAGGTATACCTAATGCCAGCCTTGCAGTTCCTCAACTTAAAAAAAAGCGAGTCCCATTTATTGGGAGACTAAAAGGTAGGATCACGTGAGAATAGCCTACCTTAATGCACCTAATTCCAAACAAGATATATTTCCATTTGAAGGTCTTGAAAATTATTAGAGTATCTCCCTCTGTGTCCAATTTAGCACATGCTTACAAATCTCGGATAACAAAAAGTAGGTACCTCCTACAGGAAGAAAGGTAGGTAGGTATAGATAGGTGTAACTCTTATTCCATTTCTAATTGGCAATGTCATTATTTCCTATGTCCCGATATCTCTTTACGACTTGTTACTTATACAATACATATTCGGTACATGTTACACATGTATACAATACATATTCGGTACATATTACACATGTATTCCTGTGTTTTCTGACCTTTGTTAAAGTCTGAGCTTTGAGATTACAGGCGAGGGGGGGGAGTTGGGTAAAGGGAAGAGAGAGGGAGAGAGAGAAAAAAAATAAGAGAGGAGGAGGAGGAGGAGAAGAGAGAGAGGAAAAGTTGGACCTTATTATTTTGGTTGGTCGGGTCAGGAACTCAGGATTTTCCGGGAAAAGCTCTTTTTCTTTCTTTTCTCGGAATTTTCATGCATGTGGGATTTATTTCGAATGTATCGGTTCAATAAAGACCCAAGTACCTTACCTACTTCAGATTTTATTCGATATTATTAATATTAAAACTTTGTGAGACTCAAATAAGTATTCTACTGGTGTCTTATAATTAAATTGATCCCAAAGGCAAGGCAAACCATTTACTCTTGACAAATTCACTTCCAATCTTCTCGGCCCAATACTAATATGTTACCTATCATCTGGATTGTGGATTGGATCTATGGTTTCAAGATTGGGGTTTCTCCAATTTACACAGATCGAAAGGTTTCCATTCAATCCATTCTCTTCTGCATTGTGCTCTTCTCATCCAAGGTTGTCCCTGCCACTTTTTTGATTGAGTTTACCTGCGGGCATCTAAAATCCTAGGTAGGTATGTCATTGATAAAATAGCCATCACCTTCCCACCTATGAATACCTACCTAGGTATAAATGTTAGTTAGCATTGTCATCGGGACTAATTGGAGTGTTAATTTTGCCCGGGGGTTCATTTGTTCTACACCACTCACTGCATGGTTGTTATTTTAAACGTACGTAGAAACCTATTTATAAAAGGCAAAAAGCGCAGCCCGGTAATGAAAAGGTATACAGAAATATTGGATAATAATATTAAGTAACATGTATTTAATTTGCAAAGGTCAAAGCTAAGTACAGGTGTTTTGAATAAGATAGGAATAGGGACTAAAGAGTAAGAGAGAGGGGGAAAGAGATAGAGAGAGAGAGAGAGAGAGAGAAGCAGCATCTACATCAGTGGTTCTCAAACTTTTTTGCATGGCACCCCCTTTGGGCATATTCTCATTTTTTCACGCCCCCCCTACCTTACCCAACCCCTCGGTATATTATTTTTACCTATGGGTTTTATGGAGTAACAAAACGAGAATTTGAAACTTTGAATTTTTTTTTATTATACAAGTAAGTAGGTTACCTATTTATAGGTTTTATGAAATAAAAAAACGAACCAACCTCAGTGGCTCAAGCAGTTAGCGCGGGAGGAATTTCAGAACTGGAGGTTTATAGGAAAAGCTCGCTCCTCCTCGAAATCTTCTACTCCAGAGGTTTACATAGAGTTACCAGCAGGAGCTACCATGGATGAACGATGTATTGTACTGAGTGATATTGAAGAGAAAGAAGAAAATGATTTGTTGGAAAGTGAAGAAAGTTTAGATGATTATATGAGTATGACAGAGGGAGAAGATGAAATCATGCCAAGTAGTGAGAATGTGTACACTAGATGTGGAAGGAAGGTTATTCCCCCCAAGAGGTTGAACTTGTGAGGGAGATGTAGGATCACGGCCTGTGTGGTGTTGACTTATGAGTTTAATATTGAAAGTAGCTGGCCTGAGGAGATACTGGAAACGGGCAGTCTTCAATTATCTATGAGAGATAAAGAGGGAAGAAGGTGAAAGGAAAAAGATCATGAGAGACAAAGATTGAAAATGTAAGGGAGACAGAATGATATGAGAGATAAAGGGAGAGAGAGAGAGAGAGAGCAGCGTGCAAGAGATTAGAGAGAGAAAAAATCAAGATAGACAAGGATTGAACATAAGAGGATGAAAGGAAGGGAGACAGATAAACAGAAAGTGAAACGAGAGAGAGAGAGAGAGAGAGAGAGATTAACATCTATTGAATTTAACCATCATCATTATCATCCGGTGAGATTGGGACTTGGTTTGCACAAATCAACGGTTAAACCCTCATTATCATGTAGGAGCACTTTGATCAGCGAGCTACTATACCTTCAATATAATCTAACTTCTGCATCGAACTGTCATCCCATGTTATTGCTTAGACTGTTTTAATCATTTACTCTTACATGACGAAGAACAGCAACAATACCATTGTAAATACTGCAATGTTTTCGCAGTGGTGGCCTCATGGATTTAGTGGCTTAGGAGCTCCATTTTATCCCGGAGGATATTCATTGCAAATGCCAAATATCACCTTAAACCAGCAGGGGAGTGGAGTGCAGATAAACGAAATCGTGTTTGGGGTATTACCTGCAAGCTACGCTCCAAATTCCCCCTCCCTTGGAAGCCCTAACCGCTAACCGGTTCCAGCCTCCCCCACCCCCTGGAACAGAAGGGAGAAATAATGGCCAGGAAATGGACAGTGTAGCTACTCAAACCCGCTCTCCGTATAAGAACAAGGAGAATTGGAGGAAGAGGAAAAACAGAAGTGAAGGTGAATCCAGTAGATCATTGAATAAAACAAAGAAGAGATTCAATAGACAGTCAAGACGCCAATCTCAAGAGCATCCCGGGCGCGCTCATCCGCCTCTCCAAGTCCGGCGGCTCCACGGACAACATCACCGTTCTTCTTGTGACACTAGATGTGGAAGGAAGGTTATTCCCCCCAAGAGGTTGAACTTGTGAGGGAGATGTGGGATCACGGCCTGTGTGGTGTTGACTTAAGCAGCGTGCACACTGATCATACACTTACAACACTTCAGACATTTCCATACAACATGTTGGAAGCTTCTATACCGCACACCAATCATACATAAATAGTTAAAATAAACCATTCTCATTATTATGTCGGATGCTCAATTCAGTTTCAGTTTAGGGTTGTGGTAGTTCTGGTGTGGTGTAGAAGTCGAATGGGTGTGGTGTGTGATTGTGTGTGTGGTGTGTGATTGTGTGTGTTAATTTAAATCAGGATTTTGAATTTGGGAAAAGGTTCTTTTTACACTAAATATTGGTATTTAGTGAGTCGAAGACTGCGCCAATTAATCCCCAAGAGGTTGAACTTGTGAGGGAGATGTGGGATCACGGCCTGTGTGGTGTTGACTTAATAAGTTTAATATTGAAAGTAGCTGGCCTGAGGAGATACTGGAAACAGTCAATCTTCAATTAACTACCATACTGGTAAGCCACAATACGACAAGCATTATTTTGCTCACAAGAAGAAGACAAGTCTTGTGAGTTGAACGACACCAGTTCTTTTCCCGTAAGCAGAAAGTTGGGGAATCAAAAAGTCCTTTGTAACTGATTTGAAACTTCTGTCAAACACATGTGAATTCAAGGAGCTGAAATATTTTCAAATCAAAGCAAAGATGTGTTCATTATTGGATTGCTTGATGATAACAGTCATATTAAGGAGAAGTTGTTGCAAGAAAAGGATGATAAAATCCTTGAGGAAATAGTAGATATTGCCAGGACAATAGAATTGTTAAAACTCAAGGACATGGATAATCCTACCAGTCAGGATATCATGAAAATCGGCACCAAGTTTCAATAAGAGATGTCCAGCCGCCAAAGCCAAAAGTCATGGATGTTCAAAAATTGATGATTCTCATGAAAAATACAACTGTCCAAATGTTTTCTTGTAATTCATGTGAGGACATGTAGGTATGAAATATCAAGAAGTAAATAAACACAAAATGATCAAAGAGGTTAATGCCTGATATCTACTATTTTCATCATGCACACTTTGTATTCATTCAATTAATTCCCATAACGTTCACTCACTCACTCACTCACTAATAAAAGAGTAACTACCTACCGATTAACAATTAAATGCTAGCCTGATGGCTTTACGGGGCAATTTCATCAATTTTATTTGAAGAAAAGGATTTTGTTTGAAAGTTTCTCTTCCTATCACATACTCCTTTCAGAAACCTACACTTGTTAATATGTTATATACATACATATAGAAGACTTCTAACTTAGAAGTCAGACTCAAAGTACTACTATTTTTCCAATCGTTAACTGCCGCTTCTTGCTGGTCTACGACAGCGATATTAAACGAAAAATATTTGATCGAACCTTTCTAATGACCAGCGCACAGGTTGGTACATACTCCTTTGAGAAACCTACACTTAGTTAATATGTTATATACATACATATATAAGACTTCTAACTTAGAAGTCAGACTCAAAGTACTACTATTTTTCCAATCATTAACTGCCGCTTCTTGCTGGTCTACGACAGCGATATTAAACGAAAAATATTTGATCGAACCTTTCTAATGACCAGCGCACAGGTTGGAAGTATCGCTATCTTAATTAAAAATATGCAAAGTACTTTCCTGCCGTGTTTGAATTACGTTGAAAATGATGTATGCTCGGTGGTTGACATACTGTTTTAAATCTTCCTACAATGAAGATATTTTAAATTCATAATGATTATACACAAAAGCTATGAATGTTAATCAGATATTAAGAGAGTTTAGTGACGGCTTTTTCTTAGCCACTGGTCAGTTGCCTACAGAAGGCCTTCTCACTCCTCACGCTGAAACATTACTTTCCTTATCCTACATTAATTTTCTTAATATACCTAGAACTCCACTCCAATGGTACCCTCCCTTACAAATGCCATGTGAAACAATGAATCAACAGGGGAGGGGAGTACAAACAAAAGGTATTGTTTATGGGGACATTCGGTGCTTGGAAAGAAAGAAATGAGAGTTGAGAAGGACAGGAAGAGGATGGACACATTACATAAGATTTTAGTAGGGGGCTTAACAAGCCGGATTAACCGGCTCGAGTTCCATCCTGGATATTAGGCAGGGTGCCTATGTTAGATCAATCTAAATCCAAAGATAATTCCACTTAATCACAATTTTAATATGAATAATAAAAAGAATGAAAATGGCAAGAACGAAAATGGCAAAAGGCAAATGTAATAATGTTCTCAATTCCTCGTTCTGTCAGAGTAAGAACATTGAATGGCGTTTTATTGCAGAACTATCACCCTGGCAGGGAGGGTTTTATGAGAGACTAATCGGGTTGGTAAAACATTGCCTTCGCCGAACCTTAGACAAAACTCTGCTTACAAACTTAACAGTCAGCTAACAACAGTAATCAAAGAAGTTGAATCAGTCTTAAATACTCGCCAATTAACAACCGTGGGTGCAGATTTAGAGCATGTACTCACGCCAGCAGACTTCCTTTTTCCAGTCGCTCCTACTGTGTTGGAGACACCTCCTGAACCGTCCACTGGTTCACTCACAGTTACAAAGTCAGCACTGGTTGACAGTTGGAAAAGAAGTAAAACAGCGTTTCACGAATTTCAGAGTATGTTCGTAACAGTACCTCTCCAGTCTAGCAGAACGCCCTATGAAACCCCATAAACAGGCAAAGACAGTAACAAAGAAAATTCCTCGATGTGGTGACATAGTACAAGTAAAAGAAAATTCAAGCAGTCGAGTTTTTTGGCACGTTGGCCAAATATCAGAATTACTTCCCAGTCGAGATAGTAAAACGAGAACAGCTCGTGTTAAATTATCAAATGGAAATGTGATAATCAGATCCATTTCCCACCTTTATCCCCTTGAGATGGATGATGATCCTCTCTTAAATGATAAGAAAACCTCAGATTCAGATGTCGTGCCTAGTGTCGATTCTACTCATGACATAGCTAGTACTGCTCAGGCTCCTCAGAGCCCTATTCCCTCAGAAGTCTCTTGTACAGACAAGAGTACACGGCCTCGCCGTGAGGCGGCCGATGTAGCAAGGGCTAAAATACGCCTTCTCACAGAAAATCTTTTGATTCTATCGGCGGGTTCAAATGCCGAAAGTCATTATCATTAATCATAAGCACACATGTTGTTTCATAGTTCTAAGTATTCCTAGATATTATTCTTATTATGTTTCTCAAATCTCAGTTCATGGCACTATTTGCCCTCGTAACGTAAAGACTTAATTTTACGCTGACTATTATCAGCTCCCCCTCACTATTTTGATTTCATTTTGTTTTTACTGATTTTGTATTTTTTTTTATTTTCCTTATATTTTTGTCGGGTCATTTATTTTTATTCTTTCTTTTTTTTTTAATTTTTTTCAATTTTATTACGTTTTTTTTTTTTTTTTTTTTTTTTTTGCCGGTTTTCAGGGAGAGAATGACGAAAAACGCCGACCCCGTCTGTACATGGGAAAAGGCGAAGAAAAAGAAGATGTATTATTGTTACCATGTCACAACATTTAATTTTCAATCTTGGTTATTTTTGCCGCTACTGGTAGCTAAACACAAATAGCTACTCAATATGTAAATTCAAGCAGGCTGCGTGATATACCTAGATAGGATAAGAAAAGAAATGAAAATTGCACCATTTTGATACAGATTAAAGGATATTTGGTTGAATGGCCAAGATGGCCCAAGTCAATACTACCACCTTTTGGTGATAAAATGCACTTTGCATTAATGTTTAACCCATGAAATATACGAGACCTTGTTTAGACTGCGGGCGTAAAAGGACTTTTCAGTCCTATTCGGGCAAGATAAACGCGGTACATTCTATTCTACTGTAATATGAATGTAGGTACTTTCCTGTATATTATAGCCTAATACATACATGCTTACATATGTAGTACTACCCAAGAAAATGTTGGCAAAACTAACGAGTGAGGAGCTGGATACAATTGTAGAGAGTATCAAGAAAAAACAAAAGTTCAACGAAAAAAGTAAAACTATCTACATAGCGAGTCCGTCTACCCGACGCGTCCCTTGGGATTCCACGAGATCCAAGAGTAGAAGAACATTCAGCAGACAAACACCACTAGCTCATATTTCCAGTAGCTCCAAACATTCAGACAGCTCGGATGATGTGAAAGCGTGCAAACTCAAGCTTCGGAGACAGGATAGGAAGAGCTTGGATATCTTACACGACTGTGTATGTTATAGTCAGTATCAAATCCCAGAGCCTGGCACGTTCAAGTCACGCGCTGAAGTCATTAATGACTTTCTCAACACCATCACCAATGATATAGTGGATGTCAACAAGGAACCTATACCCAAGGATCCACTAGCATTACCAGCGCTAGGGGCAGCAGGGATGTATCCCACCAAGAAATGGCTTACAGAACTCAAACGCAAGGGCATCAAACCAGAAGCTGGTAAACACTACAAGGCTCTGAGACCATTGAGTAACATTGGATATAGGCGAGATTCTACTAGACGCAGGACAGAGGAAATACGACGTGTTACAGGACCTAGTACTAAGAGCTTAAGACGGGATGGAGAACTTGCTAAGAAGAAGATATTGGATTCAAAAACAAGAACAAACACGGCAGCTACAGTGAGGAATCTAACGACAAGACAGTTCAAATCTAGAAGACGATCTCCCCTCAGCAGTGATAGTAGCAGTAGTAGTTCTGAGTGAAATGATGATGACAGAGGGAAATTATAATGATATCATGACAGCAATGTCAAGAGTAATAGGTGAAATGAGAAATACATTTGTAATACACATAAAACCCATTAGACAGGGAACTGAACTGTTGTACTCTGTCATGGCATAGTCAGACAAATCCGCTTGAGCTAAGAGCGTTACATACTTTATTACTGTTACTGCATCGACTGCATTGGAGATATCACATTCCAGTTAAGTATTTTGAAGTGCATTCAGCCTTGTGAGGACAAATAGGGAGCTGATTTAACTAAGGAAATTAATTTAACTTCCAGCAAAAAGTGTGAGGTGGCAAGAAGTTTAAGTTTGATATTATTTTAGATGTTGAAAAATCTTCTCATATGAAAAATAACTCCGGCCATTCAGTTTTTGTTTGTTTATCTGTGTTTGTTTAGGTTTATTACTTTTTATTATGTATTTTTGTACCTTGAAGGTTGAGAATAATTAAAATTATAAGAAAACACACTATTATAACTACCCACAAATGCAATTTGTTAAATTTATTTATAGATCTTTGTTTGAATTTGGTTGTTTTGTTAATCAGAAGATGAGTTTCTAATTTAGGATAGGTAGATGGGCAGTGTAGCACAAACTCTTTACTGACCAGGGGGTTGAGAAGAAAAACAGCAGAGAAAAGAGAGGATCTGGAGTGACAGGGGAAAGTTGTTCTGGAAACAAATGCAAATGACTTTTTTTTTTAAATTCAAAAATTGAATTAAGACAAATAATCAAAATCTTAATAAAGGCTGAGTTTTTAACAGGTGATGTACTTTTTTCTTTTCTCTGCATTGAAAACAAATGTCTCAAACAGGAATGCATTGGTAGATTAGTAAGAGAGTGTATCAGAAGCACTCACTAGGAAACATGGACCCTGGGTCCCTCTGTTCCCGAAAGAACTTGGTACTTTACATTTAAATTTGCAGATGTAATTACATATTTGCTTTGCAAGATTTGACTATGGAACAGTCATGACTTGGTATAACGGAAGAAGAATCTTTGAAAACATCCATTATACCAGGAAACTGTTGGTAAAATGGAACAACCTATTCTAGGCTGAGTCTAAATAAAGTACTACTTAAACTCTTTATAATAATTGCTTTGATGCCAAAGCATTTGTAAAGTGTGAAGTTACTTTCGAAAACAAGGGCCTGCATTGACCCTTTCTTCCAACAACTACCTGAGCATTTTTACAATGTAAAATAACTATAACAAATAAAAATGGAACACATAACCACACACTCTAGTCTCATGGTTTATTGCCTCCGGAAGCAGCAAGCATTTGTTCGTTCTGTAACATTTGGAACTCCTGCATCCTCATTGATATCCTAGAAGTCATTTTCATGTACTTTTCTAAACAATTCACTGCACACGATTCTTCTTTCTTTGTGATTTCTCTTGATATAAAATGGTTGACACAATCTTTGAAACAGATTTCTGTTATTTTGTTGTACTGGAGGAGAAATTCTTTGAATGTGTTGATTTGAGTTTTCATCATTTCATTTTGTTGGGCCTCGTTCAGCTGGTCTCCCATTGTGTTTTTTTATCTCCGAGATATGATCAATTTTTGATCGCTAAAATCTCCATAAGAAATACACAGAGTGCAGAGACTGCGGGATAGAAATGTTCTGCTCCCGACCAACATTTTGAGTTTCGTTTATGTTTTTAGTTTGATAACTATGCAGCTAATAGGGAGCGCGCAGGGCGACCGTATTTTTTTATTATTTTCTACAAGTTCGGCCATGCCTTTTCTTCAAGTTTGGCCATGCCTTGGGATGAACTAGCGGGATTCCGGAGCGAAGCGACGGAATTCAGCTAGTAAATAAATAAAAACAAAGTACATAGTTATACAATGATGTAAATGAAATCAACGTTTCTTCTCATTCCAGCCCATTGTACGTCCTGATCCTGTACTATATCATTCATCATCATCTGACTTGTATTACAGTCCTCTGGATGTCTTCTCTACCAGGTAAAAAACTGTACTTACTAACTTTGAAAAACTTTACTTACCAACTTGGAAAGACTTTGCTTATTAACTTGGAAAAACTTTACTTACCAACTTGGAAAAAAAAAATTGTAACAGGATAAAAGCTTGTCATGAATAAAATTTGTCATTAATTAATAGGTACGTGCCACAAAGTATTGTTCGAATAAATATTAAAATCTCAACAATATTAATTTGAATTTGTCTGTTGGTTTTGCCATAACTCCAGTGGTTTGTTCAATTTTGATAAACCTGAAGGGCATTGGCTCTTGAGATTTTGGGACCTATGAGGCCTATGAAAACAATGTAAAGACCATTTTTCCGTGTGAGTCCACTCTCCCTGTGTTCTTACATATATCTAATCAACCTCAGTGGTGCAGCGGTTAACATGGTTGACTTTGAATCTGGAGGTTGGTGGTTCGAGTCCAAGTCAAGTCATGAAATTTAGTGGAGTACATATTAGGTGGGGAACGACATTTGTGACAAGCATTTATGCTAAAGACGATTAAAATTCCTTTTTTTATATATATATTTATTATAACTCTCATTTCTGTGTAAAGTCTGCAATAAATTCCATTCCATTACAGAACGGTTCGTAACGATCTCATGCACGAATTACCCCCGGGTTCGAATTCCGGCGCTCTCAGTGCTCACCTCAAGTCTCGGCTAGACTCGGAAATGACCCGACCTCGCACGATGGGCATTCTAGGCGCCTCCTCAGCCTCGTCTAGACAAGTGACCAATCCAGCCTCCATACAACCAGGACATCGTATAGTAGTGTCTAACTTGAAGGACTCGGTCAATAGTGATGATATCAAGGTAAATATTAAGTGACTAATCCATACAGCCAGGACATCGTATAGTAGTGTCTAACTTGAAGGACTCGGTCAAATATTAAGTGACCAATCCATACAGCCAGGACATCGTATAGTAGTGTCTAACTTGAAGGACTCGGTCAATAGTGATGATATCAAGGTAAATATTCCAAAAAAATCCCCTCCATCAACAAAAATTTGCACTAATTTTTTGATTTCAAATATTTCCACGGCTTACTTTCTGGGGTTCTCGTGTTGACCCAGCATCTAAATGGGAAGTATTGTGTCTTCTTGCCCATCTGATGAGAGGGATTTTAAAATGAGCATTTTTCGAACAATTTTCCACAGACTTTGCTATTTGTCAAGCAGCCTTTTTTAGGGACTTTTACAACTTTTTGGATTTAAAATTTCAACTTTTCTAAGCATTTTTAAAAGACTACAATAGAGTAGGTACAACAATCAATTTTCCGAAAATTTTATACTTTCCAAATTCGTAGCTTTCAAAGTCTTTTTCATGTCGAGTTCATTTCCAAGACCCCAATTTACGGAGCCCGTTTTAAAATCTTTTGCTAATTCTGTGCCCTGAATTCCAAATGCTGGAGACTAATTCGTGCTGTGTGTTTTCCAATCTTTTATCTTTTGAATTTGATTTCTTCTTTGAGCCTTTTCATCCAGTTCGATTTTTTTTTCATAGTGTTTCTTTCGATGTTTTTACTAATCTACTTTTAAATTCCTTTATTTTCTGGAGTGTTAACAACTGACGAATTGCATGTTTCCTTATGACTCTCCGTGGCCAATTGGTCAAAGACCAAGGTTTAATGATAATGAAGTTCAAGCAGGAAGATTTTACAGAGAATTCTGATCTTTCAATGAAGCTAGTTTCGTGATATTTTGTTTACTTCTTTTCCGAAATAAGATCAAAGTTCTTACTTGCGTGGAAAATAAAATTCCATTTTATGTTGCTAGATTTTGGTATGACATTTCTAAATGTAGGGAACTTATTGATTTGGCCCAATAGAGGTTTATTCGGTCCTTTTTTGACAGTTTTATCGAGGAGTTGTTTGAAATTTCAGACGAAACAGCAGCTTGTTAGCCTTACCAGTGACCTCACAGGTTAATTTATGCTAAAAGGACACTCATTTTACACTAGTTCAGAGAAAAAGGGAATTCCAAGAATTAGATTACAGGTGTGAGTCTGAAATTTCTTGGAGCACAAAAAATTAAAACTACTGAAAAAAAAAAAAAAAAACTCAAAGTACACCCAAATGATCACCAAACGACCACATCCCATTAGCGGAGACTTCATTAGGTCTTTTGACTTTGGGGCGGAATGCTACTACGCTACGGAATTGTTCTCATTAGAGTCAAGATTCCTCACGCCTTGCAGCTTCCAAGTATTCAAATCCAAACAGAGGCGTTTCTAACCATGAATCTCATCAAGGTAACCCGATCTGACAGCTAACAACCCTTGTTAACCCAGAGCACACGTTTTTACGCCGTTATGCTAATATGCTACTGAATAACATTCCGATTCCAAATGGACAAATAGGAAATGTAGTTATCCTTCTGAACTAGGTAGGCAAATAAGCCAATAACGAGTGTATCTGAATGCAATCCAAAACAAATAAAATGAGAGCAGAAAAATGTCATTCGTTATTGACGGCACAAAAATTGAGAGACACAAGTAGAAGCTATTTGTCACAGTGGGGATTGCTCTTGTATTGAGCAACATTGGCAAGTGGTCTAGTAGAAATGTCTCTTAATTAGAACTTTGAACTTTTGGTATCTCCAGTGAGTCTGTAGATTCTGTAGGTCTGGTAGTTAGTTTGCTTATCAGATGCAGAGATACACACACGAGAATAACATTCCGATTCCAAATGGACAAATAGGAAATGTAGTTATCCTTCTGAACTAGGTAGACAAATAAGCCAATAACGAGTGTATCTGAATGCAATCCAAAACAAATAAAATGAGAGCAGAAAAATGTCATTCGTTATTGACGGCACAAGTTCTGGTTCAGGCAAATTGATTCAGTTCCTTGACCTACTTTGGATCGTTGGTTTTTTGGAGGATGTTCATGTTCAGATCAATATCATTGAGAACATCACCCATCTCATGTTGATTTCTCCTCAGTCGACAAAATAAATAAGTCTTTAGAATCAATTTCTAAAACTTTAGACGAGGAGGTCCAGTTACCAAACAGTTTTCGGTTTTGTCAGTAAGCTCAACAAACCTTGGACTTGAGTTCAGATAATGCACCAAACTCCCGCGATATGACAAACTTTCAACTTCCACTTTTAAAACCAGCTGAAAAAGACCAAGAATATTCTTGAGTCCCATTTCTCCTCAGTCGACATATCAGTCTTTAAAATCAATTTCTAAAACTTTAGACGAGGAGGTCCACAGTTACCAAACAGTCCAGTTTGTCAGTAAACTCAACAAACGTTGGACTCTAGTCCGGATAATGCACCAAACTCCCGCGATATGACAAACTTTCAACTTCCACTTTTAAAACCAGCTGAAAAAGACCAAGAATATTCTTGAGTCCTCACTTCCGGAATCAAAACAAAAAGCTGTGTGAAAATTAATGACTAGCTCTCCTGGCAATCTCATTGAACAAAAATTCCTTCTTGAACATTGTTCCCAAACGCCTTTGTCGCGAACAAATTCTTGAGTCCTCACTTCCGGAATCAAAACAAAAAGCTGTGTGAAAATTAATGACTAGCTCTCCTGGCAATCTCATTGAACAAAAATTCCTTCTTGAACATTGTTCCCAAACGCCTTTGTCGCGAACAAATTGGTCCAATAATCTCAAAGCTCAAGAGCAACCATCGTGATTTACAATCGGTCACACCAACCCTCATAATAATGGAGATAAGACATCAGGAGAGACACTTTGACGGGAGCATATAAACCAAAGTCCGTCTCAACCTAGAAGATGTCCTTCAATTTGTTATAGCTCTCCTGGCAATCTCATTGAACAAAAATTCCTTCTTGAACATTGTTCCCAAACGCCTTTGTCGCGAACAAATTGGTCCGATAATCTCAAAGCTCAAGAACAACCATCGTGATTTACAATCGGTCACACCAACCCTCATAACAATGGAGATAAGACATCAGGAGAGACACTTTGACGGGAGCATATAAACCAAAGTCCGTCTCAACCTAGAAGATGTCCTTCAATTTGTTGAGCAATAAAGAGTTCAAAGGTTAGTGAGCAGAGCATTGTTCTAAAAATAGTGCAAACATATAAACCTTTCAAAGCACACAAGTTCTTTCAAAAGGAAGAATAGATATAGCCTTTTGAATGTATCTTGTAGCACGATTTATCTGTAGTTCCAAGTCCAACATATGTTCCCAAAGCTCTGGCTATCTCATGAATCATTTAAATCCATAACAATAGGAGATTTCTGGAGTTATTGTTCTAAAAATAGTGCAAACATATAAACCTTTCAAAGCACACAAGTTCTTTCAAAAGGAAGAATAGATATTATAGCCTTTTGAATGTATCTTGTAGCACGATTTGTCTGTAGTTCCAAGTCCAACATATGTTCCCAAAGCTCTGGCTATCTCATGAATCATTTAAATCCATAACAATAGGAGATTTCTGGAGTGTTAACAACTGACGAATTGCATGTTTCCTTATGACTCTCCGTGGCCAATTGGTCAAAGACCAAGGTTTAATGATAATGAAGTTCAAGCAGGAAGATTTTACAGAGAATTCTGACCTTTTCAATGAAGCTAGTTTCGTAATATTTTGTTTCAATGTCATACCTACTTCTTTTCCGAAATAAGATCAAAGTTCTTACTTGCGTGGAAAATAAAATCCCATTTAATGTTGCTAGATTTTGGTATGACATTTCTAAATGTAGGGAACTTATTGATTTAGCCCAATAGAGGTTTATTCGGTCCTTTTTTGACAGTTTTATCGAGGAGTTGTTTGAAATTCCAGACGAAACAGCAGCTTGTTAGCCTTACCAGTGACCTCGCAGGTTAATAAAAAAAAAATCCTTCCATGGTGTATGTAACCAATTAGGATGTCCTCAGAATAATTTACAACATTTTTGTTAAATTATATTTAGCACCCAACTGGTTCCATGGATGGTCAGTAGGCACCAAAAGTTGTAGCCCTTGTAGAAACTGTCGTCATTAATTGAGTTAATGTTACCGACTGTCAACTAGATTCTTCGATATTCTAAGTTATGTTTCAATCCATATGATGTGTTGATTTCTTCACAATTATGTTGATATTGGCTCTCAATCAACAGTAAAAGACACATAGGAATGTCATTGGGTTTCACAAAGTTCATAAATTCGATCAGTGCCATAAGTTTCGTCATAAAATGTCATAAGGAGTCATAAAAGAACCATTTGGACCGGCATATAACATTGGGTTTCAGAACTTGTAATACCTGTAACACATTTTACACTAGTGACTTGTAACACATGTAATACTTGAAACACATACATCTAATAGTACACCAGATAAGTAACATATAGGTACTCACCTGGTGTACTTAGTCCGGTACCTTGAAGTTTTGACCGTGCATATTATTGTGATTCAAGTGTAAAGCGGTCCATTAAGCTGTGTCCACGCGCCGGCCGTCGATCGGTGTCGACTGAAACCGTCCACACTGCCTTGACAACATAGATTCACCTCCTCGATCGACGGGCGTTGAATATGTGTGGACTGTGAACACAGCTGTAGGGTGTAACAATGGACTTATGTTCGAGAGGGTCCCCAAAAATGTGGCCGCTGAGATGCGTTGAAAATTTGCCGCAAGATAGCGCGGCGCGCAGATCCGTACGCACCTATCTGGATCATGACATGGTTCAGATCTTTTCGTGATGCTTTGCACGTTTGCATGATCAGAGGATATGCCAGACATTTCAGTATCCAATGTGCCGGACTAACTATAGTTCAACTTGTATAGCATATTTTAAAAGCTTCTATCCCATTGAGTATTGAGACACGCTGTTATTGCCAGCTCGGGGCTGAAATTTATCGCTCATATCATAAAGCCATTAGTATTACATAACACTATTAGATTCTTAATCCGGCCATTGTGCTCATAGTTCTAATTCCAACGAATTGGAAGGTACTAATTATAAGGGAACACATAAAAAGATAATATTTTATTTACATATTTACACTTTAAAAGTAACAAGGCCATGTGCAAAAAGGATAATATAAAGGAAGGAATTTGAACTTAATCTTACAAATGGCCTTCTGAATTTCATGACAAAAGTGGCATTCGAACCACAGTCCCGTCGGTTGTGAATCTACTAAGAACTGCACTTCTGGGACTATAATATAATCTTATCAAGAAAACTGTAATAGCCTTGTTTATTTTGCTAGAATAGGACTAACATTACTTTCCTCACCTACTTATCCTTTCCCTTATTATAGGATAAGGAAAGTAAAAATCCATTTGCCCCAACAGTTATCCTTCCATGGTGTAACCAATTAGGATGTCCTCAGAATAATTTACAACATTTTTGTTAAATTATATTTAGCACCCAATTGGTTCCATGGATGGTCAGTAAGCACCAAAAGTTGTAGCCCTTGTAGAAACTGTCGTCATTAATTGACTTAATGTTACCGACTGTCAACTGGATTCTTCGATATTCTAAGTTATGTTTCAATCCATGTGATGTGTTGATTTCTTCACAATTATGTTGATATTGGCTCTCAATCAACAGTGGTATCAATAATTTAATTAGAAAAGAGAGTCAAAAACCGATGGCCGGCCAAAATCTGATTTAGCCATAAATCATATTTTATGATATTGTAGAATGTAGACCAACAAAACAATGGGTTCGGCGAATTATTAGATACCAAGTCATTAATAGATCAGTTGCGCTTATTTGTGTGATGTTTCAAAGTCATAGAGCAGGAAAAATGAGGACCAACAGAATTTTTCTTTTTCTTCTACGACTTCTAGATACCGAGATATTTAGTTGATGAGACAAGTTGATCTAAACCAAAATCTATTTGACCCTCGCACCTTGTCTGAAGTTATTTGCCTTTGATTCCATGCCGATTTTTGGCACGCCACTTCGCAAGATGTTCTATGATGGTAGCACACTCACACACTTACTTCATAATAATGATGAGCACTGAGCACACAACACGCAAGAACCAGAATTTCGCTACTTATATTTATGAGACTAGATACCATTAGCATAATTCCAGCAGAATATAACAATGTGAGTGATCCAATATCCAAACGCCATGCCGATTTTTGGCACGCCACTTCGCAAGATGTTCTATGATGGTAGCAGTGGTAGCACACTGCTACTTCATAATAATGATGAGCACTGAGCACACAACACGCAAGAACCAGAATTTCGCTACTGATATTTATGAGACTAGATACCATTAGCATAATTCCAGCAGAATATAATAATGTGAATGATCCAATATCCAAACAATAACATTGGTTGCAATACTGCTTATGGCAATACTCAATACTGATTGGACATGAGCGGTTAAACAAGCAAAATCAACAGTCAAGGTTTTGATGATCTTTGAAAAATAATGAAATTCTGAGCTTGTTTCCTTCTCATTTGGATAATTAGTTGATGAGACAAGTTGATCTAAACCAAAATCTATTTGACCCTCGCGCCTTGTCTGAAGTTATTTAGCTTTGATTCCATGCCGATTTTTTGCACGCCACTTCGCAAGATGTTCTATGATGGTAGCACACTGCTACTTCATAATAATGATGAGCACTGAGCACACAACACGCAAGAATGAGAATTTCGCTACTTATATTTATGAGACTAGATACCATTAGCATAATTCCAGCAGAATATAACAATGTGAGTGATCCAATATCCAAACAATAACATTGGTTGCAATACTGCTTATGGCAATACTCAATACTGATTGGACATGAGCGGTTAAACAAGCAAATGGATTACCCATAGCGTTTCTAGAGGTACTTGGTCTAATAACTCTAATAGATCCCATAAATTGTAGAATCTTGTGCCAACAATACGCGGGCAACGACTTTTAACAACTTAAAGTAGCTCTAGAATCTATTAGATTATAATATTGAGGTTAGATAAACATTCGAAACTGCTAGACTTGCAGACTTTAGCTATGAGTCTGAAAAGTTAAAGTTTTATTTATTATGTTTCTGTTGGACCACACGACACACGATTTGAGGACTGATCTATTAAGTCCTGACCATTTATAGTCATACTGTCTGGGTCTGATATTTTGTTCAAATTTATCGGTTTCCAATTTAAGTTCAGAACTGTGTTCATAATATTTGTGTACGATTTAAACAGAGAATAGAACTATTGCTTCATAATTATCTAGGGTTACCTATCTCGGTAATCGAGTATTCAGAGATACTCTATTTCTATTCTTAGGAAAGGTGGATTCGAGTTCACTCAAGGCAGAAGATTATCGCTCATTATTTGCGATGTTTAAATAATGCTTCATGGAAAAGGAAAAGCCTTGGTCCATTTAACTGGAAGCTCTTACAAATCATGTCTTGAAATATAGTTCACACTGACATAGTATTTTCCAGTCATGTTTCGCATGTTATTGCATATCAAAATCTTTATTTGAATCCATAAACATCACACTGCCCGAGGTACGAAATGTCATGTTTCAAAGTAACATTTCCAATTTATCTATCACATCTACTATGAAAATGTTACGATTTGATTCTAAACTTTTTAAAATTGCATGACTAAAAATCGTATAGGCGAAAATCCTAAGTATCAGGTACTTAATTCATATTAATTAAAACAACCTGTCCAGTAATTCTTTTAATTTGTACTCTTTTAGTACCTTGTACCTCAGTGTGCCTAGCTAGTTAAAGTTCTCATTACCTACATTCTAGGAGTACTTACATAGTTGAACAAATTATCTTCTGATATTATCTAGTTAAATCAAGCAGTGGGTTTTGATTCCTCCCATGTCGAACTTGAATAATTTCAATGTTGTTAGCTTTAGTTTCACTGAGTGATGATTCTTGTTGGAATTGCCTTATGGAATGGCTTCTTTCAGTAACAATTTCAAAGTAGATCAGATAATACCTATGGTGGTGTTATTTGAAAATGCATTATTTGAGATATACTCGTACTCTTTCTTGTCTCTACTCCGTTTTCCTTTATATGATTCATTATACCTTTTCTAATCTTTTTTTTTTTTTTTTTTTTTTTTTTTTTTTTTCATATTCAACAGGGGGTATAGCTCAGTGGTAGAGCATTCGACTGCAGATCGAGAGGTCCCCGGTTCAAACCCGGGTGCCCCCTCAATTTTTTATAGTCTTTTTTCCGTTACGCTTTAACTCTGGAATACCAGGTCGTTCGCGCCGGTTCTCGGTTGAGAGTTAGATCAAATGATAGATGTCGATTTTTTGCAGATATGTAGGTGAAGAGGGATTTAACGCCCTCAACATCATCTGCAAGGGAAGGGGGGTGGGGAAGTGATGCTCTTATTTGGGCGTGGCGGTGACGTAGGTGAAGAGGGATTTAACGCCCTCAACATCATCTGCAAGGGAAGGGGGGTGGGGAAGTGAGGCTCTTATTTGGGCGTGGCGGTGGCAAGTAAGTATATGCCGCACGGATAGGTGCTCGCCGCATGGGCAGTTGGGCGGGTCTGTTTTAGTAAATATAAAACCATGCGTGAGGCGAGTATGGCCAATTCTCATGCGGGTGAGAGTTATTTCTTTGGTTCGATTTTCTTGGTTCGAAGTGTCCCAGTTAGTTATAAGGGGCTTGATTGATTTCAATTTGTTGGTAACGGGCACAAGGTTCCACTGGTCTTGCCACTCTTTTCTTACTAGTGAAGCGGCCAAGGGCTTGAAATCGTCAGGAGAGCATAACTTCAGCTGGTCAAGGTCAGTAGGATTTCTCGCTGCTTGGTCAACATCTTCGTTACCCCTGATTCCACAGTGGGAAGGGCACCACATGAAACGGACATCTTTGTTGTTAGATGTCAAAAGGTCCCAACAAGAGTAAGCTTTGGAGACTAGGGGGTTGGTGAACTTTATGTTTGACAGGGCAGAAAGGGCACTTCTGGATTTATTACGTTTGAAGTTTTGAATACAAATTATTATGTTTTCCTGTTACCAAGCATTAGCACTTTAATTTCATTTTCATTCCCTTTTCAGCTTACCATACAAATCTTCCAAGACAAATTACATAAATCCATTTCCTTTAGGACACATTCCCAGGCTCTACGGTTCTCATTACCAACATTCTAGGAGTACTTACATAGTTGAACAAATTATCTTCTGATATTGGTTAAATGAAGCAGTGGGTTTTGATTCCTCCCATGTCGAACTTGAATAATTTCAATGTTGTTAGTTTAGTTTCACTAAGTGATGATTCTTGTTGGAATTGCCTTATGGAATTGTTTCTTTCAGTAACAATTTCAAAGTAGATCAGATAATATGGTGGTGTTATTTGAAAATGCATCATTTGAGATACTCGTACTCTTTCTTGTCTCTACTCCGTTTTCCTTTATATGATTCATTATACCTTTTCTAATTTACTCATAGTTTCCTGGACGCTTTCACACTTTCGTCAGCAACAATTTTCTCCTCTTCAATCGCCACTGATTTTGTACCGAGCGACCTTTACCGATTTGTTTTTTATGACTTGAACTAAGGTCAGGTTTACGAGAAGTGAATGCTTATTATTTATACCCAATTGAAATTACTCATAGTTTCCTGAACGCTTTCACACTTTCGTCAGCAACAATTTTCTCCTCTTCAATCGCCACTGATTTTGTACTGAGCGACCTTTACCGATTTGTTTTTTATGACTTGAACTAAGGTCAGGTTTACGAGAAGTGAATGCTTATTATTTATACCCAATTGAAAGATATGTAGTTTAGATTAAAAGCAGGTCTTATGACCAAGGGGTCTCATTTGTAATAATGATAGCTGATAATATTCTTATTTGTATGAAGGAGGTAAGAAACAGCTCAATTGTAAGAATATTCAAACAATGAATCTGGTGTTGTGATAGAAATCACGCTGTCAATTTTACAATTTTAAAGTTCATTTTCCAAACAAGGTCATGAGCTTACTGCAATATAGCAATGAACTCTGTAAAACGTAAAATTCGCCCAAGAATCAATATCTACTTTAAAGCTTAATGTTTTGATAATATCAAAATAAATACCTACACACTTATGGAACAATTTGTAAAACCTTTCAACCAAACACACTAATTGAGAGTTATGATGAAACACGATCACAATAAAAGATCAAAATGTCCCATGAGAACAAACTGGACTTAGGTGTAAATATTGAAACGATTCAAGACCAACAGCTCCCACATTTTGACTTTGGGGCGGAATGCTACCACGCTACGGAGTTGGTCTCATTAGAGACAAGATTCCTCACGCCTTGCGGCTTCCAAGTATTCAAAATCCAAACAGAGGCGTTTCTAACCATGAATCTCATCAAGGTAACCCGATCTGACAGCTAACAACCCTTGTTAACCCAGAGCACACGGAATTGCGAGACACAAGTAGAAGCTATTTGTCACAGTGGGGATTGCTCTTGTATTGAGCAACATTGGCAAGTGGTCTAGTAGAAATGTCTCTTAAGATGGGTGTGTGTGTTTGTGTGTGATTGTGTGTGTGTGGCGAATGGGTGTGGTGTGTGATTGTGGGTGGGTGTGGGTATGTGGGATGGGTATGTGTGTGTTGGGTCTGTGGTGTGGGATGGGTGTGAGTGTACTGTGGGGGATGTGTGTGTGTGTGTTGAGTTGATTGAGCACTTTGATCAGCGAGCTACTATACCTTCAATATAATCTAACTTCTGCATCGAACTGTCATCCCATGTTATTGCTTAGACTGTTTTAATCATTTACTCTTACATGACGAAGAACAGTAACAATACCATTGTAAATACCATTGTTGTCTGTTCCAAGATGAAAACGAGACACACATCTTATTCCTCTTTTCATCTTGGTATCCCCGAGGATCAAAAAGATCTGATCAACTGCAATGATGCTTGGCCTGAAGGTGTGTTGGTGAAACCATTTACTGGTAAAGTTCTCAAGAACTATATCCTTATGATACTCTTATCATATGATTCTCTTGATCCCGACGGCAAATCTTCTTCCAAGAAGATAGGCTCTGTGAGCACTACTGGTAATGGCATCACCAAATCAAGAAATACATGACAACTAGAAATATTAACTTACTAGAAATACATGCAATCATGGGGAAAGACAAGAAAAACAAATATTATGTCCAGAAATTCAAGACAGCCTGGCAAACAGAGAAGCAATTCAAAGGTAATTGTTTGTGTTATTATTAAGCCTAGTAGTACCTACCCACCAGGGACATTAATTTGTATTAGTATTTGAACAATCTGGAAACATTCTAACATTCATCAGGAAAATGTTACTACAATCTGATTAACATTGTTACAGTCTACACAGGGTGACCTGTATCTAATTTGGTTTGGGTTTGTTCCTGAATGTCTATAATATTTCCTATACAAATGTTCCCGGAGGATACACAAGGCTTTATTTTAGATCAGGAAAATAGGTACATAAGACCACAGGTACATAAGACCTACAAAGCACATAAAACACCATCAGAAATTTGCCTTTGGTAGGTACAGGAGTAATAAATAAGGTAATGTAGGTTGAAAAACGGACTTGGTATTCAATGTGTTAACTTCTAAACAACTGGGAGTTCATACCATGTCCTTAGCTTGTGGTCTTGGGAGTTGATTACAAGCAGCATTACAAGAAGATTAGTTAATGTATATTGTATGTTTAACACTCACTTCTTGCATTGCAGATTGGTTACGTCCATCAAAAGATGACTCACGTGCTTACTGCACATTCTGTCAAGATGATCTCACTGCACACAGAAATACACTTCTGAACCATCTAAAATCTTCCAAACATGTTAAACGAGCAAAAGAAGAAGGTAGTGTTGGCCAAAGAATATCATCATTCACCGTTCAAACCATTGATGAAAAGAGAAAAAATGCAGAACTCAGAATAGCAGCATTCGTTGCCCAACATTGTTCAACGAGGGCAGTGGATGATCTTGGAGAAATGGTTAAACAATTGGATAATAAATCAGAAGTTCTAACTTCAATCAAGCTGCATAAGACTAAATGTCTAGGATTAATTCACAATGTCATAAGTCCTTGTATTTCAGAAGAATTAGTTGAAGATATTGGTAACTCTTACTATTCAATGATCATTGATGAAAGCACATCCATAGATACTAAGAAAATCTTGAGCCTCGTCATCAGGTATTTTAGTTATAGTAAAAGGAAAATAGTTACATTTTTCAGACTTATTGAAATTGAAAGTGGAGACCACAAGTCCATGGTGGATGCTTTTGTAAAAATCATTAGTGAACATGGTTTAAAAATTCATAATCTTATTGGAATAGGAGTAGATGGGGCAAGTGTGATGGTTGGCAAAAATCATTCATTTAGTGCCAAACTAAAAGAGATATTACCAAATCTCATTGTGGTTAAGTGTGTGTGTCATTCAATACACCTGGCAGCTGAGAAGGCTTTTTTAAAGTTACCACAGAATCTTGATTTTTTAATTTTTAATCAAGGAGTGTACCAGCTGGTTTTCTAGAAGTACCTATTCGATGTGATGGATGGATGAATCAGCACCAAAGAAAATGTCAAAGCTCTCAGGGACAAGGTGGCTTGCTCGATTTGAAACGGTGTCAGTCATTTATGACCAGTTTGAAATACTCAAAATATATTTTGGATTAGAAGCCAAAAGTTGTTATACTGCTGAACTATTATCCCACATGTTTAATGCTAAAACTAAGCTCTATTTGGCATTTCTTTTGGAAATGCTCAAAAAAATTTGTGCAATTAATAAATTATTTCAATCAGAACAGGTAGACAATCTAAAACTGTGTGAAGACTTACATGACCTTTTGTATTCTTGCCTTCAGAGAATTGTTTTCCCAGACCATCTGTCAAAAGTAAAGAAATCTGACCTAGGACAATTTAATTTCTCGAGAGTACTCATGCCTTTGTCCTGTGTCTATTTTGGGTTTCAATTCAATTTAATTTGTAATCATGTAGAATCTGATGATCTAAACACTATTAAGAGAGATTGTATGAATTTCCTTATTGAATTTTGTGAACAAATCCAGAATAGGATGCCTGACAATTTTGAAATCTTGGAAAGAGGAAAAATATTTTCACCTGAACTAGTCACAAATAGAATTTCACAACCCGATATAACAAATATCGTATCACATTTCTCAAATCTTTGTGGTGATCCAGGTGAAACAATAGCACAATGGAAACTATTGCCCATGGTAGAATTACCTTCTGCCCCTAACAATAATATGAACTCTGAGTTTTTCTGGGGTGCCATTTCACAGATAAAAAATGCTGATGGTGAAATGAAGTATAAGAACATTGTTCAACTAGTCATTGCCTTTCTTACTGTACCATTTTCTAATGCTGCCGTAGAAAGAGTCTTCTCCATCATGAATGTTGTCAAAAATAAACTGAGAAATAGGATGCATGTAAATACTTGTGACTCTATACTTCGAGTGAGGTACAGGTTGATGAGTAGTAAGTTTGAACCTACAATAGCCATGAGAAAAAAATTCATTTCAGAGGTGGTGTACCATTCAAACACTGAAGAAGACATGTTAAATGTTTTTAATGAAGATAATGAAGATTCTGAATAAACTTTTTTATTGCATTATTCTGAATAATACAATTTTGATCTTTTTATTTTTCATGCCTCGTAGATATCTAGTAAAATAAGTACTAAATAGGCACCCACCTAGTTGAATAAATCTAAAATATGGTTGAATAAACCCCAGTTCAAGACTCCTTAGATGGCGGTTAAAACTAGAAGAGTACGACTATGAACTAGTATACAAAAAGGGTACCCTTAACACTAACGATTCTGGCATACAACCATACAATACACTCGGTAACAAAATTTAGACCAATAGAGATAATCACAGGACACTTTGAAACCACCAGTCCCTTAACACAGGATATTGAAGTTCAAATAACATCAAACTGTTAGATGGCGGTTAAAACTAGAAGAGTACGACTATGAACTAGTATACAAAAAGGGTACCCTTAACACTAACGCTGACGCGCTTTCGAGACTAGAATTACACACAAGCGAAATTCAAAAATTCATTGAGAAAACGAAAGAAACAATAGGAAACCCAACACAAGACGATGAGATATCATCAATCATAGCGGAACCCGATGAAAATTTTGATCTAGACCAGTTCATAAACCAAACGTATGAGGAAAATTTTCCACATACAGATTCAGAACACACCTCGAGAAACTCTATAGTCATTCCTTCGATCACAGAAGAAGAAAATTTGGAAACAACCGCGAGTGAGCATGGACTAAATCAAACAATCCAGAACAATAAAGAAAGGATCATAGAAAGACGGAACACACATAGGGAACCTCTACCACAGTTACCCCACAAGATATATGTAGCAGATAAACAAAGAAACAGCAAAACAAAAAACAAATACAAACCACAAAACCTTCAAAGCCTAAACAAAGAATTAAAAACGGGTCAAATTCAATCCACACACCCCAACACTTCAAATAAAATTCACCTTTCAAATATAAAAAGACCAACCCACATTATCCCTGTTACAGAACCCTCTCTGTCCATGTACGAGCCTTCCACATCAAGAATCTAACACAAAATGCAGGCCTAGTCCCTATTAATCTAGGACCCGCACGACTTCAAAGAAATGACTATACCATTGTTCACTTTTATGACCTGAACCCTCTACTCAGGGAGTTCGAGAACCTGAATATACAACATAAGGAGCTTCAGTACAACTTACAGAACAAATCGACTAATTTCTCACTGGAGCCTCTTCAATCTATCTCCTTTTTCACCTGTCACTCTTACTCTCTGTCCCTTTTCATTTGTCTAAATTGATACCCATTTATTTTTTTCTTTCTCTCCCTTCAGATCGGAAGAGCGGGTCAGCAGGAATGTCGAGACCGGAATCGGGTCACTCTCTCTCTCTTTCTCTCTTTCTCCCTCTCTCTCTCTCTCCCATGCATTTACCTACGAGGCGGCACAAGACATAAAAAGACACATAGGAATGTCATTGGGTTTCACAAAGTTCATAAATTCGATCAGTGCCATAAGTTTCGTCATAAAATGTCATAAGGAGTCATAAAAGAACCATTTGGACCGGCATATAACATCGGGTTTCAGAACTTGTAATACCTGTAACACATACTTCTAATAGTACACCAGATAAGTAACATATAGATACTCACCTGGTGTACTTAGTCCGATACCTTGAAGTTTTGACCGTACATATTATTGTGATTCAAGTGTACGGCTTAGTAGGTCTATTAAGCTGTGTCCACACGCCGGCCGTCGACTGAAACCGTCCACATTGCCTCGACAACATAGATTCACCTCCTCGATCGACGGGCGTTGACTATGTGTGGACTGTGAACACAGCTTTAGGGTGTAACAATGGACTTATGTTCGAGAGGGTCCCCAAAAATGTGGCCGCTGAGATGCGTTGAAAATTTGCCGCATTATGGCGCGACGCGCAGATCTGTACGCACATTTAAATCTGAACTATTATGTAGTTCAGATCTTTTCGTGATCCTTTGCACGTTTGCATGATCAGAGGATATGCCAGACATTTCAGTATCCAATGTGCCGGACTAACTAGTTCAACTTGTATAGCATATTTCAAAAGCTTCTATCCCATTGAGTATTGAGACACGCTGTTATTGCCAGCTCGGGGCTGAAATTTATCGCTCATATCATAAAGCCATTACACCATTACATAACACTATTAGATTCTTAATCCGGCCATTGTGCCCATAGTTCTGATTCCAACGAATTGGAAGGTACTAATTATAAGGGAACACATAAAAAGATAATATTATTTACATATTTACACTTCAAGTAACAAGGCCATGTGCAAAAAGGATAATATAAAGGAAGGAATTTGAACTTAATCTTACAAATGGCCTTCTGAAATTCATGACAAAAGTGGCATTCGAACCCCGGTCCCGTCGGTTGTGAATCCAATAGCGACTGCACTTCTGTGACTATAATATAATCTTATCAAGAAAACTGTAACAGCCTTGTTTATTTTGCTTGAATAGGACTAACATTACTTTCCTCACCTACTTATCCTTTCCCTTATTATAGGATAAGGAAAGTAAAAATCCATTTGCCCCAACAGTTCATACAGGGTCTTATAGGTTTACTGGGTTCAGGAATACAAAGGGTGCTCCAAACTTAGAGGGCTCATGAAAATGCAGAGTATGTATCAATAATTTAATTATAAAAGAGAGTCAAAACCGATGGCCGGCCAAAATCTGATTTAGCCATAAATCACATTTTATGATATTGTAGAATGTAGACCAACAAAACAATGGGTTCGGCGAATTATTAGATAACAAGTCATTAATTCCAAAAGAAACGATAACTTTGAGCCGAGGATTAAAAATCCCCATAAGTAACCAAGTGTGTACATAACATGCAATAAAAGAGGTACATAAACAATACAACAGAAGAATGAGGTTACAATTTGGCCGGCAAAACATTTCGATCTTATTCATTTTAGAACTATTTAGAATTTAGATCTATCCATTTAGAATTTCAGAACCATACAATGATAATTAGGCCTTTCATTTCTGAATATATAAATCTAAAAAGAATGCATTTGTGCTCTTTATTATGGGTACCTACAGTACCTATAGTTTTAATTGCACTGCCTTGATGTGTGTATATATCTGTATATTGACACAAAACACAATTGCAAACTCTTTGCTTTGCACAACAGATTGCAAACACTAAACTTTGTTGTCTAGTTACAGATTTTAAAGATTTAAACCAATTCTCACAAATTTCGAAATGCCACATAGGGGCATATGCCCATATGGGTAATTTATCATGAAATGCAATATCAACACCATCGTAGATTTGTAGAAGCTTAACCTAGAGGGCTAATTGCTCCTACACCTAAGCCTCGGAGAGGGCTTTTTGAGAAAAACCCATGGCTAATAGTAGTTGATTCTCAGTCTGTCAAACATTTGTTCAGTTAGGTGTAAAGATATTTTCAATTAGGTGTAAATATTGAAACGATTCAAGACCAACAGCTCCCACACATTTTGACTTTGGGGCGGAATGCTAGGTACTACGCTACGGAGTTGATCTCATTAGAGTCATTAGTGACGAGATTCCTCACGCCTTGCAGCTTCCCAGTATTCAAATCCAAACAGAGGCGTTTCTAACCATGAATCTCATCAAGGTAACCCGATCTGACAGCTAACAACCCTTGTTAACCCAGAGCACACGTTTTTACGCCGTTATGCTAATGAATAACATTCCGATTCCAAATGGACAAATAGGAAATGTAGTTATCCTTCTGAACTAGGTAGACAAATAAGCCAATAACGAGTGTATCTGAATGCAATCCAAAACAAATAAAATGAGAGCAGAAAAATGTCATTCGTTATTGACGGCACAAGTTCTGGTTCAGGCAAATTGATTCAGTTCCTTGACCTACTTTGGATTGTTGGTTTTTTGGAGGATGTTCATGTTCAGATCAATATCATTGAGAACATTACCCTGCCTCATGTTGATTTCTCGCTCAGGTCGACAACATCGTCTTTAGATATCAATTTCTAAAACTTTACACGAGGGAGGGTCCAGTTACCAAACAGTTTTCGTTTTTTGGTCAGTAAACTCAACAAACGTTGGATTGAGTTCGGATAATGCACCACACTCCCGCGATATGACCATACTTTCAACTTCCACTTTTTTAAAACAGCTGAAAAGACCAGGAATATTCTTGAGTCCTCGGCTTCCGCATCAAAACAAAAAAAGTTACAATGACTAGCCTCTTCCTGGCAATCTCATTGAACAAAAATTCCTTCTTGAACGATTGTTCCCCAAACGCCTTTGTCGCCGAACAATCGTGGTCCGATCAATCTCGAAAGCTTCAAGAACAACCATCGTGATTTACAATCGGTCACACCACCCGTCCATAACAATGGAGATAAGACATCAGAGAGCACTTTGACGGGAGCCATATTAACCAAAGTCCGTCTCACACTCCTAGAAGATGTCCTGTCAATTTGTCTGGGAGCCAATAAGAGAGTCAAAGGTTAGTGGAGTGATTAGTTCTAAAAATAGTGCAGGGGCATCTAACCTTTCAAAGCACACCAGTTCTTCAAAGGGGAAGAACTAGATATTATAGCCTTATTGAAATGTGGATCTTGTAGCACGATTTGGTCTGTAGTTCAAGTCACAACATATGTCCCAAAGGCTGTCTGGCTATCTCATATGAATCATTTAAATCCATAAACAATAGGAAGATTTCTGGGAGTGTTAACAACTGACGGAATTGCATGTTTGCCTATGACTCTCGCAGTGGCCAATTGGTGCAAAGACCAAGGTTTATATGATAATGAAGTTCAAGGCAGGAGATGTGTTACAGCAGAATTCTATCTTTCCAAATTGAAGCTGAGTTTGCGTGATATTTTGTTTACTTCTTCCGAAAGTGTGCGAAAGTTCTTACTTGCGTGGAAAATAAAATTGTTCACTTTTATGTTGCTGGATTTTGGTATGACATTTCTAAATGTAGGGAACTTTATTGATTTGGCAATAGAGGTTTATTCGGTCCTTGTTTTGACATTTTTATCGAGAGCTGTTTGAAATTTCAGGACGAAACACGCAGGCTTGTTAGACCTTACCAGTGACCTCCACAGGTTTCAATTTATGCTAAAAGGACACTCCATTTACACTAGTTCAGAGAAAAAAGGGAATTTCCAAGAATTAGGATTACAGGTGTGAGTCTGAAATTTCTTGGAGCACAAAAACAACTACTGAAAAAATAAAACTACTGAAAAAAAAAAAAAAAACTCAAAGTAGGTACACCCAAATGATCACCAAACGACCACATCCCATTAGCGGAGACTTCATTAGGTCCATTGTTACCAAAGTACCTCACGGAGGTCATAAGTCACCAGATGACTTTGATAGTGCCAAATTTGGTCAGGTCAAGTTATACCTGGTTCTGTTTGGTCGAACCCAAATCGGAGTCTATGGTTAGTCTGGTTTTTTTTCTGAACTTTGGGTTGGTTTGGAGTTGTTTTGCTTAACAATGTATCGAGACTTGTAACACCTACTCTCTTTGACTCAGGGGATTGGATTACATTGTATGTTATGATCAGCATATTGGGTCACAAAAAAGTTCACTTTGTATTTTTTTTTTCCACCAATATGAGCAAGTTCAGTAAGAGTTGAAATTTTGTGATATTTTAGTTTGTTCTTTCAATATCTAGGTCCAAGTTCAAAAAGTTGGTTGCTGATTTCTGCTTCTGAATCGCTTTCAGAAATATTTTATAATTTAATATCCCATCCAATTAAAACAGACTTTGATCAGATGATGATCAACATTCATTCACAAGAATGTACACCTTCTTTTGAGCCATCCTATAATTTAAATTAACAAGATCTACAAACGTTACAGTTCTAAACCCTGCATATATTACAATCTCCAATATTAAAGCAAATCTGCACAGGGAATAATCCAATCCATGACGGATGAATGCAAATTTATTTAGGTATTGTGCAATAGCATGTGGACACTTATTGAACCCGTTAACATGGGCTAGAACATTCATTTGGACTACAAATTCATACCCGCGCAAAGTGAAACTTTTGGAGAATTTTTTCAAGGTTCGGGCCGATTAGACTGTGAAGAATGACTACACCAGAGATTTCAACTTTGCTAAGTCACATAATCGGCAAATGACTTTGCAGAATATCTCCAATCATATAACGCGACCAACAACTTGTTGTAGTTTACCCATTAATTTGGTTGATATAAAAGTCAAAGATGTCAACAACTACCTATCCCAGAAGAACCCATTTTTTTAAAAGCAGATTCTCAAATTCGGTTATGATATTCAACACTTTATTAGGTAAGCTTGTTGCAAAAAATCGACTAACATTACCAAATGGTACGAGTATCAGTAGTTTTAAAATCCACATAACACGCACTCTCTTACATCAATTTCAAAAGTTCAACATGCTTCAAAATCTTCAAATATTTACACAAAAAAAAAAAAAAAAATTAGTTTGCTTATCAGATGCAGAGATACACACACGACATACCCTACCTTATGGTCAGAAGACTTAATCATGTCATTAACAATGTTTATTAAATACGAACTAGTGCGCCTGGGTATATGCTTGTCCATACATGGACTTGCTGCAGTTTGAAAGAATCAGATCAGTACAGGTTGTAAGGGAAATACTGAGACTCCTCTAGAGTGACCTTTCATTGGTGCAGTTGCAGTTTTTGTCTCAATAATTGGTGTCATGAAGGTTTTCGTACTCAAGTTCAATACTTGGTCAAGAAATTTATGTTAATGTCTGACTTCGGCAAACTAAAATGTTCTGTTCCATCATTTGAATGAAACAATCGTGTACTGCCTACCTGATCTAGGTTTGTATCATCGAAAACCCTTATGAGGGTAGAATCAGAGCCCCTCTGACGATAGGTGTAGGTATGCAACTCTTATCTGGATGTATCTTATCACCGGTTTGAATGGTAGAGATTACCTCAGGCAATAATTTCGCCCTTCGTTTGTATAATCTTGTATTTGTGTACATTGAATTATAACCAATAGAGTCTAAATAAATAAATAATATCTCTCCCATTTAGAGCATTGGTTTGAAAGAATCAGATCAGTACAGGTTGTAAGGGAAATACTGAGACTCCTCTAGAGTGACCTTTCGTTGGTGCAGTTGCAGTTTTTGTCTCAATTACAATAATTGGTGTCATGAAGGTTTTCGTACTCAAGTTCAATACTTGGTCAAGAAATTTATGTTAATGTCCGACTTCGGCAAACTAAAATGTGCTGGTCCATCATTTGAATGAAACAATCGTGTACTGCCTAACTGATCTAGGTTTGTAATTTTGTATCATCGAAAACCCTTATGAGGGTAGAATCAGAGCCCCTCTGACGATAGGTGTAGGTATGTAACTCTTATCTGCATGTATCTTATCACCGGTTAAAATGGTAGAGATTACTTCAGGCAATAATTTCGCCCTTCGTTTGTAATTTCTTATAGAGTCTAAATAAATAATATCTCTCCCATTTAGAGCATTTAATCAACTATTCACCCTTGTAACTTGAAATTCAGTGTCTGAGACAGTTGCAACTTTAGTGACCACATTGAACATAAACAATACCCAACATTGTGAAGTCTTCAGCACACTATACTTAGAGGTCTTAGAGGAGGGTTCAACCAGGAGATTACACAATACGATCTCATTTTCTGACATAGGTAGGTTATTCCTATTTATGGGTTTAATTGCTAGAGTGACTCCTGTGTAATTATATGCCAAGAACAACAGATTTGCCCACATGTTGGCGTATGATGAAGAGATACCCATTGACAAACACATGGTATTTACCGGTCTGATAATGACACAGATAAAATAGGCCATAGTAACCATAGTTATTCAAGTATTGTGCGAAATTTTTATGAAATATTAGGTGTAACATATTCCTTTGGGGAGAAACTTATAATTGTGGTTCTTCACTTTACTAAAATGAATTTCCTCTGTCAAGAACAACAGATTTGCCCACATGTTGGCGTATGATGAAGAGATACCCATCGACAAACACATGGTATTTACCGGTCCGATAATGACACAGATAAAATAGGCCATAGTTATGAAAGTATTGTGCGAAATTTCAATGGTGTTAGGCTGTTAGGGATGTTGGGAAACTAACATACACATGAAATCCTTAGCTGAAAGAGCTGAAATTGTCAATTCTATTGTCAATAGTATTGATTTAAATACACGAAACTGTTAGCATAAGGGCCTATTTAGTCTTAGCCGACAGTATAAATAAGGTATATTAAAATAAATAAAATACCTATCGTTCTAACTGATCAGGATGGTTGTGATTTCGGAGGATTAGATGATTGATTTCAAGACAAGGGCATGTTGTAAATCCAAGTTCAACCCTGGTAAAAAATCGATAAACAAAGCCTAGAACAGTTTAAGTTTAAATTCTTTGTGGGTTTGTTGTTTTTACCACAGTGAATTCTTTAGGAAACCGCCCAATAAAAAGTTCTGATAGACATTGAAAAAATATAAGGTATATTAAAATAAATAAAATACCTATCGTTCTAACTGATCAGGATGGTCGTGATTTCGGAGGTTTAGATGATTTATTTCAAGACAAGGACATGTTGTAAATCCAAGTTCAACCCTGGTAAAAAATCGATAAACAAAGCCTAGAACAGTTTAAGTTTGAATTCTTTGTGGGTTTGTTGTTTTTACCACAGTGAATTCTTTAGGAAACCGCCCAATAAAAAGTTCTGATAGACATTGAAAAAATATACGACAAACACATGGTATTTACCGGTCTGATAATGACACAGATAAAATAGGCCATAGTAACCATAGTTATTGAAGTATTGTGCGAAATTTCAATGGTGTTAGGGATGTTGGGAAACTAACATACACATGAAATCCTTAGCTGAAAGAGCTGAAATGGTCAATTATATTGTCAATAGTATTGATTTAAATACACGAAATTGTTAGCATAAGGGCCTATTTAGTCTTAGCCGACAGTATAAATAAGGTATATTAAAATAAATAAAATACCTATCGTTCTAACTGATCAGGATGGTCGTGATTTCGGAGGTTTAGATGATTTATTTCAAGACAAGGACATGTTGTAAATCCAAGTTCAACCCTGGTAAAAAATCGATAAACAAAGCCTAGAACAGTTTAAGTTTGAATTCTTTGTGGGTTTGTTGTTTTTACCACAGTGAATTCTTTAGGAAACCGCCCAATAAAAAGTTCTGATAGACATTGAAAAAATATAATTTCAAGGATAAAATTGATGATACAAAATTTATTAGAAGAACTTTCATACTGAATGGTTCAAGTGAAATATGTTTTTAGGAAGAGGTAACCTCGCTCTGTTTGATTGGCTATAACGTCGATGTTGACCACACAGTATTATTCAAATTTATCATTAGCATAAATAAGATGCTTGGTCCGAAACCTAATATGAAACATAAAGAACCGGTGCTCAAGATATAGATAACTTTGAAACTCAACCCTATATCTACTGAAGAAGATGCCTCAGACATAATTTATTGACATACGAACTTTTCGCCAAACCAGTTCTGAGCTTTTATAGTCCCAACATCATTATTAAATTTAATAATAGGATTAGATAACATTCTATTCCCCCGTATACATACATAAGACTAAAACATGGAGTATGTTTTCAAGAACATGGCAGTTTTTCCTCTGGCAGTTGTGGATTGAATAATGGTTTGAGCTTTTTTCAAAATGGTCTTTTTCATGCGTGGGTTGCAAGAGAAGCTTTATTCGATGAGTTTGTATCAAAACAAGATAGAAAAGTGATAAATCTTGTTTCAAAATTTTCTTTGTACCCAGTTGGGATGTGGGCTTCCATATGACTAACAATCGTAAGTAACTGCTAATTTAGAGAAAATTATTACACATTTAATAAATACTTTTATTAGCATGATGCTACACCTACGCGGAATAAAATATGTTTCTGTTTTGTAAGCTGTTCTTTGATACTTTGCAGATAAAACTAGTCAATCTGGGTGTTGGTATAAATAGAACAAAATGACATTTGCATTGGTTTACTCCCTGTTGATCTACCTTCAATCAAGAGTCATACATTTACATGATTTAGATTAAATCAGAACAGAATATTGTGTACCTTATACCGTCTACTATAAAGTAGGTATATCAAACCCACGAACAAATATTAAATTAGTACTTAATATAAGCTTTAATTATGCATATCCTGTTTTGACTTCAAAGATATCAATTATTGCCAAGCTTGTTATGAGAATTGGAAGAAATAACCTAGTAATAATAACAGTTTGAAAATGCTTTGCAATGGTGGCAAAATTTAGTACACTTTATGTGCGATAACATCTTATAGGTACGTCTTTGCTATAAAGAACGAAATTCATGACACAAAGTTTGTTCAAGCACTTCGACCCAACCTAATCGTAACAAAATTAAGGAAAGACTACAAAATGAGCTTGGCGAGAAAAAAAGTATGACAGTTAGGGAAAAGGGTGTGGTCAACCAGTAAATAATGTAAATATAAAGATTTCAGACATGATTTTATAGCTGTACAATTATGTACGAGAATGGATTAGACACAATATGAACACAAATGGTAACATACTCGGTGAACTCTATGTAGCTTCCAACATTCAAGGTAAACTTTGTACAAGATGTTCGCCTGTCCATAATTGAAAGACCAGGCCATGTAGTTGTGAGTTGTTAGGTTACAAGGAAAGGCATGGAACAGTAAACGTTTAAATGGAATATTAGTGACCACTAGAATGAAAAACACATTATTGTTCATACAGTCTATTACACCTATGGCTTGACCAGCTTAAATCACCTCCTAGACCTAGAAGAACCATTCAACCTCAAGAACTGAAATTTTTACCTCGAGACCTTCATGTAATTTGTTTCTCCTATGTTATTGATAAACCATCATAATTGGTGCATTATGACATTGGCATTGATGATCTTGTAACCCATTCAAACATGGATTATCTCTAATCCAAAAATGATTGTTAAGTTAATAATAAACATCTGAAGAGAATTGTTTATTTATCTACTCAAGGAATGTAGGTAGGTGGAATTCTTAACGAACTTTGCAGTCTCCTTAATGAAATATGATGGAAAAAATCAGAGCCTTATTAATGAAATGGGTTCTTAATAATATTGATATTGATCTTGAAAAATGACCACTCTTACATCATTAGCTACCTTCCTACCTCCTACTTAGTTCTCATATAAGTAACTAATTTAGTAAAAATCATCTGGAAACCGATGTTTCGTAAGTAAAAAGAATGTTATGCTAGGACCGAATGAAGGCCGAATCAGTTCAAAAATTAAATGTTTTCTAAATTACAAAAATTCTTCATAAGGTATGACACCTATGTAGCTAGTTATCTACATGAACAAGTTGGACTAAACCTTGCTTCAATAAGGTCATTACCGTGAACGAGATTTTTTATTTGCAGAACCGAGAAATGTATACAAAGAAGTAATTGCAAAATTTAATATGGATTCCAATGTAATTAAAATTCGCAAAACTATATAGAATAAATAGCTCATTCAACATAAAAATCGGACCAATTGCAACATGCCGATTTCAATATGAATTGAATTAAATACGTACAACAGGTATTTATAAATTCCACCTTTATTTTTTATTTGCTTTTTTGCTCTTTCTTTGCTTGTTGTGGATTACTTAACATCGCATTTGATAGAAAGGAATGTTTTTTAGGAATCGCATGTACGTTACTTCATTTTTTCTGAGTACATTTATCTGGTTTGCTTTGAATATTGATGATGACAGTTTCAAGCTTCTGAGCATTCTTAACAGAGTTCAAAGTGAATGGAAACTGGGTTATACGCTGAGTATGGATACTGAACTTGTGATAAATCTAGATGTTATGTGTTACCATTAGGAGGATTATTGATGATCCGTAATACTATAAACTTGTTCAGACAACTCAATAACTATTATTAGGCATAAACTTGCCATCACAAGTAGCTACCTGACGAACGAGGCACGACGCGAATTATTTTCAAATATCATACGGACAGGTTGTTTCGTTCTAATAAATCTCAACTTAAATACTACCCTAACTAGAATCAAGTTGGTATTGAGATTAAAAAGATCAATTTACCTTTAGATAGAACTGATAAAAGGTTCTTTGATTTTCAGCAGCAATAAGATGTATTTACACGCTAGAGATACATTGACATGTACTCGTAGAATGACGAAATGGACACATATGATATGTAAATAGCCAATCCGTTAGAATAAGCCACCAAATATTACCTCGTTGACTCAATACAAAGATATCCTTGTTTTTGTGTTTAAGAATCCATCTTATACGAAGTTTTTTTTAACTTTACAATGCAATCAAGGATTGGTCATGCCCAAATCATTGATTTTGTGGTAGTTCGGTTGTTCGGTACAAGAAAGACCAATATTATACACATACACGGATATAAAATAACTAAGGCTGGTCATTTTTTATGGTTGTAGTTGATAGTTCGTCAGATTCCATCTCATGGAATTAACTTTACAATGCAATCAAGGATTGGTCATGCCCAAATCATTGATTTTGTGGTAGTTCGGTACACGAAAGACCAATTATACACATACACGGATATAAAATAACTAAGGCTGGTCATTTTTTATGGTTGTAGTTGATAGTTCGTCAGATTCCATCTCATGGAACTGTTCTGCATTTATTTGTTCACTGAGTTTGCGTATTTCTCGATGTAGTTCAGTTGAGTCACGACTTTGTACTCTTGGAGCAATCGGATCACACGTTAGGGTGTTTCTCCAATGTTCACAATATTTGTAAACAATACCCACTGCTTTTGTCTTGGCGGACGTATAGGTTGACGTACTGCCGCGGGCTATCACACTGGTATGATGAAATCCGCGCTCGTTATTTAGGACTACACAGATGGCGATAATGAATTGAAATAAATCAATCGTTTCATTGAAAAAAGGAAAAAAATATTTATTAGAAAATGATAAATGTAAATGAACTAGGTGATCATGATTAAGGCGTAGGAGTAGGAACGTTAAAGACCCCTACAACGCGCCAAATTTTACTAGTCCGCATGTAATAAGTAGTCCTTGTAAGAAATAAATCAACAGGTTTCACATTACATATGAGCAACGAAATAATAATGATCTCCAAAATTATTTAACACATTGTGTACGATGTGATCCATTTTTGTATCACCGTCACTTTGGTGGTGGTACGGTGTGATCCACTTTTGTATCACGAGACTTCCTTCAATCCAAGGCCCGTGATACAAAAATGGATCATACTGGAGACCTATACTCTACGTGGTTTGATGCAGTATATCATGCTTAGTTTTGGTTTCTTCTGGTGTCAAAAAATTCCAAGTGGTTCAAAAGTTATTGAAGAAATAAAAAGAGCTCTTTTTAGGTAAAAATGAACGAAATTTGGCATTTTTCTTTATTAGAACTTAAGGATATTAGTTTTGAAAAATAAGTTGAATAGGTGATCCAGAAGCTGATGTCGTTGTCTATGCTGTAAGCATGACTAGGACTAAATTGATAATTCATTTTCAGTTTTAGCCTCTGTAGCCGAGTGCCGGAGACCTGGTTGGAGAATTACTAACATAACCTAACTTGTCTTGTACATTATTTGTTTCAGCTGTTAGGCGTGGTTGCTTTAACCACACTTTTTGTAGTTGTATCTGCAAAACATGTAGAAATTGGCAGATCTTTCCCCTCCAACCTTAACAAAGGTCAAAAACGCCAGTTAGGGATCGACGGTAACGAACAAGTGAACTCTATCCAAGATGAACTCGATTCTGCTGATGTTGTTTCCACCTCTTCTCCAGTGAATGATGCTACTTACACCACTGGTGCCGACTTTGTCTCCACCACTGCTGCTCCAGCTCTTGGTGACTACAGAGGTCTGAACAGTATCAGTGCTGGTGCTCCAGTAAGCTCTGCCATCGGAAGCTCTTACATCTCTGGAAGTTCTTTCGGTAGTGGAATCAACGGATTCGGTTCCTCATTCGGAAACCGTGGATTTGGATACGGATCTTCCTACGCATCTGCTCCAGCTTTCGGAAGCGGTTTCGTCAGCTCCACCGTAGCTCCAGCTTTCGGTAGTGGTTTCGTTCCCTCCACCGCTGCTCCAAAGCATTGGTGTTTATTTTTTCATAATAGTGCTTTTGAGTTTGCTAAACTATTCCTTTCTACTAAAAGAAGACTTCAAAATTCGCATTCACTTTCAATAAGGGGTAACCTTACTCGAATTTTCATCAAATGAACCTCAGAGTATCCTCTTCAAAACTGAATCCTTTTCACAGAATCTTCCTTCATTTATATCATCTTCAAACCACATCATCTCCGCAAAAGTGGGGATAACTTGAAAAACAACAAAAATCAAAATGTCACTAGTTTTTTTTTATGAACCTGTTTGGAAATCATCCATCTATCGATTTAAATTCTAGAATCAACTTGTTCAAGGCCGCTCCTCGCACTACAAAACAAACAAGACGAAAATTTTGCTACGGACGCTAATTTAATTTAGTTGACCTTTAAAAAACATGAAAAATGTACCAGGCATATCCACACATCTGTACACAGTGTCTGGCCAAATGACATTTTACAGGATATTGTGTTTTATTAAAACCTGTTTTCTTTGTCTCATCTAATTATGTATTCTTCTTTCAGTTTTGTCAGGTTGACTCTCCGAAGATCGATTCAACTGGTTTTTCAAGATCTCAAAACGCAAAACTTTGACTGATTTCTTTTTAACCTTGAACTTTTCAAATTGGTTCATTTTTTTATCAATGAGCTCATCTGAATTTTCCTTTAAAATGTCAGCAACATTTGGCTTTAATTTATTCTTTTTTTGTTACAGTAACCTGATAATTAAATGTGATCAATGATGGTCATCTTGCATTGAACCTGTTGATATATTGAAGACATTAAACTCTGAGCTAATGTCACCTGCTTAAATGTATAAAATCAATGAGCTCATCTGAATTTTCCTTTAAAATGTCAGCAACATTTGGCTTTAATTTATTCTTTTTTTGTTACAGTAACCTGATAATTAAATGTGATCAATGATGGTCATCTTGCATTGAACCTGTTGATATATTGAAGACATTAAACTCTGAGCTAATGTCACCTGCTTAAATGTATAAACATTGAAAGATCATCAAAACATTTAAGCAATCAAACAATGAATCATAAATGCTAATATTACAGTAAACCTAGGTCTAATGTATAAACATTGAAAGATCATCAAAACATTTAAGCAATCAAACAATGAATCATAAATGCTAATATTACAGTAAACCTAGGTCTCCATTTTAGAAGACACTGACACAAAATTCAAACAAGATTAGATACCTGAACTGAATTTATACTCTTAAAGCAATGTTAAATTCCAATATAAGTGAAAACACTTTGTTGTTTTACAATACTACAATACAACAATCAATTGGTGCGATTAAATAAACACAATAGAACTTTTATATCGTACAAAGATCCAAAACAGTAATAAACATTAGAAGGTGAATCGTTAAGCTCAGAATTTATTGTTTTCTATTCAAAGTTCTTCCTTTTTTCAAAACATGTTCATACATATGTACACAATAAGCAATGGCAATGTTATCACAAGCAACTAATTGAAACATTTCTGTTCTGTTTGGTTGAGAAGTATGATTCTGATGACGTAAATAGAGGGCGTGAGACTCTGATGTTAATATCGGACGACAAACACACCTTTGTGAATATCGGAATTAGTTTTTCAAGTACAATCTATTTATAGTCCAATCACTCAAAATTAACTTTATAACCGTAGGCATTTTGCCAATGAAGTTGAGGAAGTCAGGATTTAGGAAGGAGGCCATTGAGAAACACTCTTTCCGAGAATAGCAGTTCCCGTTTTAAACTCTGTCATGAGTTTCATCCACTAGGATGTATCACATTCATTCAAATAAATTTGAGATAATTCCATTCCATGTCGAGCTCCAAAAGACAACATGGCCTTCCAGCGCTTTTTAAGAATGATGTTAGCCCAGTCTTTATCAAGTTTTTTAAACAAAAGTATTTGACTTTTCACTTTGAAATGGATATTGCATGTAGTATTAAAACTAATCTTCAGATTAATTTACTCAGGCTTATTATTTTACACCATTCGAGGATAGAATGTTACTTTGAAATGCATGTCGTGGAATGAATAATTTATGAGTTCATCTCAAATATTCATGAAACCCCTCAACGGAGACCACGGAAATGTTGCTTCTTTTTCCTTTACCAAAACCCGAGGATAGAATGTTACTTTGAAATGCATGTCGTGGGATGAATAATTTATGAGTTCATCTCAAATATTCATGAAACCCCTCAACGGAGACCACGGAAATGTTGCTTCTTTTTCCTTTACCAAAACTTGATTTATTTTATTTTTTATACTTTTTATAAGATTTTTTTACAGTTTTTGTGGGTTACCAGAAATTTGGAATTTGGATTTTATGTTCGTGCAAATACAATGAAATGTCCTAAATTGAACGAGATCATGAAATTTCTAGTATATTGGAAGTCCATTTTGTGAGGGGGAAAATACCTACAGAAACTCCAAATATGTAAGAAATAGATATAATGAAGTACGGAATAGAGAAAGTAAAAAATTATCACATCATTTATATAAATAATTAGACAAGGAAATAGAAGAAAATGTAAATGGCAAGAATTTGGGCAATGCTTATGGGCGATAAAAAAATACTAGGAAAAAATATGGCAATAGACAAGGAAATAGAAGAAAATGTAAATGGCAAGAATTTGGGCAATGCTTATGGGCGATAAAAAAATATTAGGAAAAAATATGGCAACATTTGGAATCATTCAGTACAAATACCCATTTAAGGAGAGGGAAATAGAAAAGTTGGGTATTTATACCTACACAAATAATACACAAATTTTAAAAATATCTTTTATTCTGTACAGTTTGTTTTCATTATTAAAATTTATTATTGATTAAATTCCTAGGCCTATTAAAATAATTTATCATACCTACACAAATAATACACAAATTTAAAAATATCTTTTATTCTGTACAGTTTGTTTTCATTATTAAAATTTATTATTGATTAAATTCCTAGGCCTATTAAAATAATTTATGGAGAAATACTATAATATTGACTTGATTTGAAACAGAAGAATTTAACAACCAATAGTAAAGTCATGTTTTTGTTGATGCATCATTACTTTTTAATATTTCCAAAAATTCCCATATTGACTTTCTTGATGGGAATACGAGTGGAATTTCATTTTCATGACATAAAGTACTTCAGACATATTGCTAGTTAAACTATTTGTACTTTGACTCATCAATTGTGTCTGACAGTTACTTTCAAAAGGCATCACGTGACTTAGCACGAAATCAAAAACAATAAATTTACTATCGGTTATACAATTCGATCACTTTTGGAATCTATTATCACTTTGATAGCATCTACTTCTTGAGGAAACCACCGTATGGCTTGTTGATCTTTCCATACAGACCGTCATTGCAGTCGTGAACCTTGATTCCGTTGTAGCCGTGAGATGGTCCGAATCCGTAGAGTGGAGACACGGTGCTTCCATAGCCGTAGCTGTGGTGGCTGCCAAATCCGTAAGAAGGAGAGACTGTGCTACCAATGTGGTAGGCTGGGGACACAGTGCTTCCGATGTGGTAGGCTGGGGACACAGTGCTGCCAATGTGGTAGGAAGGAGAGACGGTACTTACAATAGCGGGAGCGGCAGTGGCGTAGATGGCAGGGGCAGGACTAGCGTAGATTGCTGGAGCAACAGATCCGTAGACAACGGGTTGCTTGACGATGTGTTTTTCGACAGTGATGGGAACAGCAACGTGTTTCTCAACAGTGACGGGGTATGGGACTGGTCTATCGACAGCTACTGGGACTGGTCTGTCAACAGCGACTGGGTATGGCACTGGCTTCTCAACTGGGTATGGCTGAGGGACATGGACTGGTCTGTCTACGATTTTCTCTACTGGGTATGGGACTGGTCTGTCAATGTGGACTGGCTTCTCAACAATCTTTTCTACTGGGTATGGTTGTGGGACTGGTCTGTCTATTGACCCAGGAGGCCCTCAAGAGAACACTTGCGGGAGCCCCTCTAAAAAGTATATAAGTCACTGCTCGGAACAAACGGGGCCAGATAAAACCCCCTGTATACGTCCCTGTACATAAGACGTGTGGTATAAGTGTAACACATTACGTGACATGTGTATCTAATGATATCCAAATTAGATCCCTAATATCAGGTCATCCTATGACCATAATTCCGCCATGATCTAGGCTCGCCAAAGGAGGACATCCCCTGAGGGAAGATTCCTAGACCGTCGGACTTTAGGGGAATTTCTCTATGAGGATATACGTAATTCCAACTCATAGACACTAAACACTTCCTTGGTTAGAACATTCTGGTGTTGGTGTTGAGATTTTTCTACTGTCATTTTTTAGGAGTTTCCAGAGAATAATTGATTCCAATACATACATTTACTTTCCTTATTATAGGATGAAGAAAGTAAAAAGACAGGAAAAAGTTATCTTGGAAGGTAGTATATGCCTTGTAACGGAGCGGATGTAAAACCCCCGTCACTAAAAAGACTCATTGGAAAACTCCAACCAGTACTTTTTTCCACAGTTCTGAACGAAGTACGGACAACCAAACGAGTATACGAAAGGTGGAAACACACAGACGTGAGCTCACGTGACGTGATAGTGTGTTTCTACCCTAACTTCACAGTCGAATAGCTCCGAGGACCTTTAACACTTCTCGAGAAAATCTACTATATTAAATCTAGGGGAGCTCAACTATAAATTACTCAGATACTCGCTCCATACTTCATTCATAACTTTATGGAGGTTAGAGGTAATTGGTGTGCAACAGTATCTAGTAAATTACTCTCAGTGGCGGGTAGTGAGATTTTCAAAAGGGGAACGAGTGAATTGGAACACATCACATACCTTCAAGCACACTCTATTTGTCAAGGGGTTTCCTTGCCTTTGGGATCAATTTAATTTGAAGCTATAAACCCATATACAGTACAGTTACAGTATGCCGAACTGCTGGTAGTCTTAGAATTCAGGCTGTTTTGGGATCAATTTAATTTGAAGCTATAAACCCATATACAGTACAGTTACAGTATGCCGAACTGCTGGTAGTTTTAGAATTCAAGCTGAATAATCACAAAATCATTTACTATTAATCAGGCATGTATGCAGGGTTTTATCAAGGGGGCCTAGATCCAAACGGTGACTTATGGATTCAGGCTGAATAATCACAAAATCATTTACTATTAATCAGGCATGTATGCAGGGTTTTATCAAGGGGGCCTAGATCCAAACGGTGACTTATGGGGAGGGGGATGATCCAAATCTTAGGGTGTTACAACATTTAGGGATGCCTAAAACTCCGAGGGTGCGCGATCCAAACGGTGACTTATGGGGAGGGGGATGATCCAAATCTTAGGGTGTTACAACATTTAGGGATGCCTAAAACTCCGAGGGTGCGCCCCATGTACCTCTAAATACGGCCCTGATTTTAATTAAGTATTAAGTAGGGAGGTTAGGAAAAACCTTAGAGAGGAAGGGAAGCGCTCCCAGCTTTCATGGATCATCCGCCACTGCTGTCAAGTGAGAAAAAATTACTTCTAGTGCCTGGCTAAGGATCTAATGATTTTATTAGTAAGTGGCCTGCCACAATATCAAGGTACCGAACTTCTTAATTAAGTATTAAGTAGGGAGGTCAGGAAAAACCTTAGAGAGGAAGGGAAGCGCTCCCAGCTGTCATGGATCATCCGCCACTGCTGTCGAGTGAGAAAAAATTACTTCTAGTGCCTGGCTAAGGATCTAATGATTTTATTAGTAAGTGGCCTGCCACAATATCAAGGTACCGAACTTGTCTATCTGATCTTTCCATCGGGCGCACGCCAACCTTTTCAGTCTAGGAGGAACTGGACTGTAGATGTGAAGTTTTCTTTTATGGAGGGAAATGTAACTGCTAAGGACTTATCGTCCCGAAATCGAAGAAAGAAGGAAGACAGGATAGAAAAAAGCCAGCCGTTCCGAGAACGAATATTATCCGTTCAGGATAAAATCCGCCCCGAGCGGGAATCAATGCTGCCTAGGTCTAAGTGTGGTTGGCCTGCATTAGCAAGTTTAATGCACCAGTGCCCTGAAGTTAAACAACGTCCCGCGTGGCTAGTATCCGAATAGATGACCATCAGGGCAATCTTTTCCCGGCCCCACTTAGGCTGGGTGAGGTTAATCTGAGGAGGCGTGTAGTTTGTCTCCGAATGGAGGGTAAACCTCCGTCACTAAAAACCTTAGCAGTTATACAAGGACGTTAAAAAATAAATAATAATAATATTTCGATTACAAATATTTCAACGGGTTACTTTCTGGTGTTCTCGTGTTGACCCAGCACCTAAATGGGAAGTATTGTGTCTTTTCTCGCCCATCTGATGAGACGCATACTACGGGATGGGCATGCTACGACACAGGCCACATGCGTCTAATGTAGCAGTTGTTTCATTGCTACGAAATAAAAACGGTGGTGGAACACTCATCTTTTAAAAGCAGAAAAAAAAGCAGAAAGAAACAACAGTGTCTTCAGAAGCGAAAGGCCATCTAATTTGCCATAATATTATCTTATGGTATTGACATTGAGGGTATTTGCGAATAGGTAGGTAATACTGATATTATTGCGGTAGGTAAGTAAGTAAGTATTACTTAGCTAGCACATCTATGGACTATGGTACAAAAGAGCTCAGGACGCTGAAAACATATAGATGTCAAGGCGAACGACTTTTGATCTCCCGATAGGTGAAGTAGTGCAATATAAAACAATCGAACTCGAGCCAACTGCACTGAGAATCCTAGATGCAACCCTAACAACCGAGTCAAGTGATGCTCTAGGCTGGAAGATGTTGGAGACAACATTCTAGAAGAAAATACCAACAGATACAAAAATGTAGAGGAAAAGAAAGGAAAGGGACGAGTTGCAGGGAAAATAAGCAAAGGTTGAGTGCGAAGGGCATCCACTCGTAAAATTTGTAGCCAAAACCAAATGTCAGCCCAAAGCAATCACCCTAGTTAGGGCTGATTGCCCTAACTAGCTGATTGAGAGGCTGACGAAAAACGCCGACCCCGTCTGTAAACGAGAAAAGGCAAAGAAAAAGAAGAAGAAGAAGAAGAAGAAGAGTCTGTGCAACACTTGGGAGTTATCCATATTATGCGTATCAAGACATTAACAGATATTACCCACACTAATGCTCGTTTTCACACTTCAATGGACGATTTCATTCCCCACAAAGCAATCTAAAACAACACGCTAGCAATCTTTAACAAGCTATCAAAGGATTTTCCATATTTACGCATCAACTGATGGTCAATAATGTCAATATCCAATTATCCGCACTAGTTAGGTAACTCCGAAATCACAAATTAGGAAAACCACTTGACAGAATGACAAATATGTCCAACTTGCTGTCCATAAAGTGATAGGTCCACATAATATCCATACAATGGTCCATATAATGTCCACATAACTGATAGAAGTGATGGTATCTTTGGACACTCAGCAGGATGAGGTGCCGAAACTAATACAAACACACATTGAGCATCATATTGCACAATACCAACACCGAAATAATGAAAAGGGAAAACACAAGGAGAGGAGGGACTCGACGAAAGAGAAATTTCCTTTGAGGCACTGCACAACGCTTAATCGAATTCTAATAATGTATGTCCTGTAGATGATTTGGAAGAATGTATGAAAGAAATTCGAAGAACACAATTTCCATTTGCTATCCCTGAATCAGGACCTTTCACAGCAACTTTCGAGGTATTGGAGACCCACCTCCAGAACAAAAGAGTAACAGTAAGTAAGATGCGAAGATAAAACTATGTAGCAACAAGTCAGCAAGTAAAATTTATTGGAAAGAAAAACCAATAAAGTCTAGACAGCTTTGATCATTTCTAACATCCGAAACAGATACGTATGTGACAGAAGAAGAAATATGGATACTTGACGATATGAAATAGAGGTGAATTGAAGACGATATGGAAATAAATGACGGTTTCTAACTTGGAAAAAATCGAATGGCAGTTAAAGAACATCTAGATGTCAATGTTCCACAGTAACTCATCGCCAGAGAAAACAACAAAAGAAAGGAAACCAAACCAAATTCATAACATATTGCTTGGTGCTATTTTGTCAGGACTATTAAGTCAGAGATCTTCTTTTCTCATGGTTCTAATTATTCTTCCCATCTTCCTCTTCTTCTGGTGGTCTATTCTCAATTGAAAGTTATCAATGATAAATTTGGGGCGGAATAGAGTACTTATTAAAAGTTCATTAATCCCTATAATCCAATTGGTGGATGTATCACTTCTTCCTTCAGTTTGAAGTAATGGGAAATGTGACACATCCACTAATCATAGTACCTAGTAATGGTGGATGTGTCACTTATCCCTTCAGAGAAACATAGGTACATATTAATGCCTGCGGCAATTTCTACCATTAAATAAAGGGAATGAGGTCAATTCTAATATTTCATATATAAATTACTATGCTCCTTCCTTCAGTTCGAAGTAATGGGGAATGTGACACATCCACTAATCATAGTACCTAGTAATGGTGGATGTGTCACTTATCCCTTCAGAGAAACAGAGGTACATATTAATGCCTGCGGCAATTTCTACCATTAAATAAAGGGAATGAGGTCAATTCTAATATTTCATATATAAATTACTATGCTTAACTTATTTATATTGTCGGCTTCGGACTAACGAACACCTGTCTCGGTGGTGTAGTGGTCAAGGCGCTCGCCTGGTAAACAGGAGGGCGTGGGTTCAATCCCAGCCGACGTATGGAATTTTTCGGACTAAGGAACACCTGCCTCAGTGGTGTAGTGGTCAAGGCGCTCGCCTGGTAAACAGGAGGGCGTGGGTTCAATCCCAGCCGAGGAATGGAATTTTATCCTCAATATAATGTAATTGGTCTTTCGTGTACCGAACTACCACAAAATCAATGATTTGGACATGACCAATCCTTGATTGCATTGTAAAGTTAAAAAAAACTTCGTATAAGATGGATTCTTAAACACAAAAACAAGGATATCTTTGTATTGAGTCAACGAGGTAATATTTGGTGGCTTATTCTAACGGATTGGCTATTTACATATCATATGTGTCTAGTGACATTTTGATTTTTGTTGTTTTTCAAGTTATCCCCACTTTTGCGGAGATGATGTGGTTTGAACATGATATAAATGAAGGAAGATTCTGTGAAAAGGATTCAGTTTTGAAGAGGATACTCTGAGGTTCATTTGATGAAAATTCGAGTAAGGTTACCCCTTATTGAAAGTGAATGCGAATTTTGAAGTCTTCTTTTAGTAGAAAGGAATAGTTTAGCAAACTCAGAAGCACTATTATGAAAAAATAAACACCAATGCTCACTCTACTTAGATTAGCTACTGAATGAATTGCTCTTATTGACCAAGTCTTTAGTAAATGTACCAAAGCGCGAAGCTCACACACTTTGTAATTCAGTGTCCAGCAGACTTCAGGATGATTACCATGTTCAACAATGTTAAAGGAAAACACACAATGAATGCTTGTGAAACAAGAGATGTCCAAGAACGGCTTTTATTTAGTAGATTTAGAAAAGGTAACAAAGTCTCGATGAAAGGAGTATAAAAGTAGTGATCTCAACTAAGCCTTATTGTGAACAGGTGATGAAAAAATGAGCTTGTGATAGTTTGTATCTAAAAAAGGCTTTGTGAAATTGAAAAGTTTGATTAAGTTTTTCCAACTATAAATATTTGATTTTTTATTATTTTCCTTTTATTTCACACAAAAATTGACTAAATGGCTCAAGTACAATAATGTTTAATATTATTGTGAAATTTCTTAGGTAAAAATCTCTTCTATACAATATGATTATTTTATAGGTCGAAGTGAAAACCTGAAAATTTTGGATCTAACCTAATATTCCCTGAACACGTATGTAAATCTAAGTAGTGGATTGTGAATACAGGTTGTATCAATTTGAAGTTTGACAGTAGGAATGGATCATCCCTCTTTTATTTTTGTGGTATTCTGCCAAATAATAGGACTTACCAGCTATTAAAATCAACTACAAATCAAGAAACCTGTATAAACAATCCTAATATCACATTTGAAAAATTCAATAATCTATAATACCTAAATGAGCAAAAATACTAAATGAAAAAGAACTTTAGAGTAATGTAGAAGTTTAACATTTTAGAAGTACCTAACAATGTTGTAGATAAGACCTAATGATTCACATATTAAACTGGGGCCTAATGTTAGGAACTTCGCTTTAATTTAGAATCAGTGTTTACTTTCTCTTGAGGAAACCGGCGTAGGCGCTGGTTGGGGAAGCGTACAGGCTAGAGACAGTGCTCACTGGGGAGGCAATTCTAGCTCCAGCACTGTAGCCGTAAGATGGGGCGATGCTACCGAAGGAAGAGTATCCAGCGGAGTAAGCAGGGGCGACGGTGGAAACTTCGTCATTCTACGAGTACATGTCAATGTATCTCTAGCGTGTAAATACATCTTATTGCTGCTGAAAATCAAAGAACCTTTTATCAGTTCTATCTAAAGGTAAATTGATCTTTTTAATCTCAATACCAACTTGATTCTAGTTAGGGTAGTATTTAAGTTGAGATTTATTAGAACGAAACAACCTGTCCGTATGATATTTGAAAATAATTCGCGTCGTGCCTCGTTCGTCAGGTAGCTACTTGTGATGGCAAGTTTATGCCTAATAATAGTTATTGAGTTGTCTGAACAAGTTTATAGTATTACGGATCATCAATAATCCTCCTAATGGTAACACATAACATCTAGATTTATCACAAGTTCAGTATCCATACTCAGCGTATAACCCAGTTTCCATTCACTTTGAACTCTGTTAAGAATGCTCAGAAGCTTGAAACTGTCATCATCAATATTCAAAGCAAACCAGATAAATGTACTCAGAAAAAATGAAGTAACGTACATGCGATTCCTAAAAAACATTCCTTTCTATCAAATGCGATGTTAAGTAATCCACAACAAGCAAAGAAAGAGCAAAAAAGCAAATAAAAAATAAAGGTGGAATTTATAAATACCTGTTGTACGTATTTAATTCAATTCATATTGAAATCGGCATGTTGCAATTGGTCCGATTTTTATGTTGAATGAGCTATTTATTCTATATAGTTTTGCGAATTTTAATTACATTGGAATCCATATTAAATTTTGCAATTACTTCTTTGTATACATTTCTCGGTTCTGCAAATAAAAAATCTCGTTCACGGTAATGACCTTATTGAAGCAAGGTTTAGTCCAACTTGTTCATGTAGATAACTAGCTACATAGGTGTCATACCTTATGAAGAATTTTTGTAATTTAGAAAACATTTAATTTTTGAACTGATTCGGCCTTCATTCGGTCCTAGCATAACATTCTTTTTACTTACGAAACATCGGTTTCCAGATGATTTTTACTAAATTAGTTACTTATATGAGAACTAAGTAGGAGGTAGGAAGGTAGCTAATGATGTAAGAGTGGTCATTTTTCAAGATCAATATCAATATTATTAAGAACCCATTTCATTAATAAGGCTCTGATTTTTTCCATCATATTTCATTAAGGAGACTGCAAAGTTCGTTAAGAATTCCACCTACCTACATTCCTTGAGTAGATAAATAAACAATTCTCTTCAGATGTTTATTATTAACTTAACAATCATTTTTGGATTAGAGATAATCCATGTTTGAATGGGTTACAAGATCATCAATGCCAATGTCATAATGCACCAATTATGATGGTTTATCAATAACATAGGAGAAACAAATTACATGAAGGTCTCGAGGTAAAAATTTCAGTTCTTGAGGTTGAATGGTTCTTCTAGGTCTAGGAGGTGATTTAAGCTGGTCAAGCCATAGGTGTAATAGACTGTATGAACAATAATGTGTTTTTCATTCTAGTGGTCACTAATATTCCATTTAAACGTTTACTGTTCCATGCCTTTCCTTGTAACCTAACAACTCACAACTACATGGCCTGGTCTTTCAATTATGGACAGGCGAACATCTTGTACAAAGTTTACCTTGAATGTTGGAAGCTACATAGAGTTCACCGAGTATGTTACCATTTGTGTTCATATTGTGTCTAATCCATTCTCGTACATAATTGTACAGCTATAAAATCATGTCTGAAATCTTTATATTTACATTATTTACTGGTTGACCACACCCTTTTCCCTAACTGTCATACTTTTTTTCTCGCCAAGCTCATTTTGTAGTCTTTCCTTAATTTTGTTACGATTAGGTTGGGTCGAAGTGCTTGAACAAACTTTGTGTCATGAATCTCGTTCTTTATAGCAAAGACGTATAAGATGTTATCGCACATAAAGTGTACTAAATTTTGCCACCATTGCAAAGCATTTTCAAACTGTTATTATTACTAGGTTATTTCTTCCAATTCTCATAACAAGCTTGGCAATTGATATCTTTGAAGTCAAAACAGGATATGCATAATTAAAGCTTATATTAAGTACTAATTTAATATTTGTTCGTGGGTTTGATATACTTTATAGTAGACGGTATAAGGTACACAATATTCTGTTCTGATTTAATCTAAATCATGTAAATGTATGACTCTTGATTGAAGGTAGGAGCATTGGTGTTTATTTTTTCATAATAGTGCTTCTGAGTTTGCTAAACTATTCCTTTCTACTAAAAGAAGACTTCAAAATTCGCATTCACTTTCAATAAGGGGTAACCTTACTCGAATTTTCATCAAATGAACCTCAGAGTATCCTCTTCAAAACTGAATCCTTTTCACAGAATCTTCCTTCATTTATATCATGTTCAAACCACGCTGCTCCACTGAGAGCCGGATCCATCTTCTCATCTGGTCCAGCTTACGGTAGTGCTTTCGGAAACGGTTTCATTGGCTCAACCGTAGCTCCATCTTTAGGATACAGTTCTTACGGTGCTTACGGATATGGTGCTCCAGTCGTACAAAGCGCTGTTGTCGAGAAACGCGTTCCAGTCCCAATTGTTCAAACCAATGTTGTTAAAGAACAAGTTGCTGTTCCACAACCATACGCTGTTCCAGTCGACAGACCAGTCCCACAACCATACTCAGTCGAAAAACCAGTCCCATACCCAGTCCCAGTTGAAAAGAGAATTCCAGTCCCAGTTGAAAGACCATACCCAGTCCCAACCCCTGTCCCAGTTGAAAAGAGAGTCGAGGTACCAGTTCCACAGCCATACGCTGTTCATGTTGATAGACCAGTCCCAGTGCCACAACCATACCCCGTTGAAAAGAGAATCACTGTACCAGTCCCTCAACCATACCCAGTTGAAAGACCAGTCCCATACCCAGTTCCAGTTGAAAAGAGAGTCGAAGTACCTGTACCACAGCCATACGCTGTCCATAGCAATGTTAAATTCCAATATAAGTGAAAACACTTTATTGTTTAACAATACAACAATACTAAAGTCAACACTGTTGGTTTAACAATTTTATTGATGTATCCAATCAATTGGTGCGATTAAATAAACACAATAGAACTTTTATATCGTACAAAGTTCAAAAACAGTAATAAACATTAGAAGGTGAATCGTTAAGCTCAGAATTTATTGTTTTCTTTTCAAAGTTCTTCCTTTGTTCAAAACATGTTCATACATATGTACACAATAAGCAATGGCAATGTTATCACAAGCAACTAATTGAAACATTTCTGATCTGTTTGGTTTACTGTTTAGCGGCAGGACATCTTTATCTTCTCTTGAACTAAGCATGACTAGGACTAAATTGATAATTCATTTTCAGTTTTAGCCTCTGTAGCCGAGTGCCGGAGACCTGGTTGGAGAATTACTAATAACATAACCTAACTTGTCTTGTACATTATTTGTTTCAGCTGTTAGGCGTGGTTGCTTTAACCACACTTTTTGTAGTTGTATCTGCAAAACATGTAGAAATTGGCAGATCTTTCCCCTCCAACCTTAACAAAGGTCAAAAACGCCAGTTAGGGATCGACGGTAACGAACAAGTGAACTCTATCCAAGATGAACTCGATTCTGCCGATGTTGTTTCCACCTCTTCTCCAGTGAATGATGCTACCTACACCACTGGTGCCGACTTTGTCTCCACCACTGCTGCTCCAGCTCTTGGTGACTACAGAGGTCTGAACAGTATCAGGGCTGGTGCTCCAGTAAGCTCTGCCATCGGAAGCTCTTACATCTCTGGAAGTTCTTTCGGTAGTGGAATCAACGGATTCGGTTCCTCATTCGGAAACCGTGTATTTGGATACGGATCTGCTCCAGCTTTCGGAAGCGGTTTCGTCAGCTCCACCGTAGCTCCAGCTTTCGGTAGTGGTTTCGTTCCCTCCACCGCTGCTCCACTGTTTGGTTTCAGGTTCTAGGACTCTTGGTCCTATCGACATGCTTGGTGCTTTCCAGCGCAAAGAAAGTCGACCAGTACCATAAAAAATCCGCCCAGTCAAAGAGAGGATTAGAAGTTACCACTCCATGTAACGATGCAGCTCACGAGGTTTCATCTGTGTCTCCCATCGACATTGGAGGCTCCGAGTACGGATATGAATACGGATCTCCAAACTACAATGTGTTCAACCTGTATGGGTACAAAAACTCTTACTTGAATGGACAATCATTCAAGCAAACTGTATACAGTCCAAACGCCATTGGAGGTTTCAGTAAATTGGGAGGACCAATTGTTGTCAGCTCTACTCCAGCTTACGGTGAGGTCTACGGTGTTTCCGTGACCCCAACTGTGATCGCTGCTGGACCTAGTCACGTCACTGTTGAGAAACATGTGCCCGTTCCTATTGTACAAACCCAAGTAGTCAAGGAGCAATATGCTGTCCCCGTTGCAGTCGACAGACCTGTAGCAGTCCCTGTTGACAGACCAGTCCCATACCCAGTAGAGAAGGTCGTCCATGTAGACAGACCTGTCCCACAACCATACCCAGTTGAGAAGATTGTCGACAGACCAGTACCTGTAGACAGACCAGTCCCATACCCAGTTGAGAAGGTAGTACACGTTGACAGACCTGTCCCACAACCATACCCGGTTGAAAAGATTGTTGAGAAGCCAGTCCACATTGACAGACCAGTCCCATACCCAGTTGAAAAGGTCGTCCATGTCGACAGACCAGTCCCACAACCATACCCAGTTGAGAAGATTGTTGACAGGCCAGTACCTGTAGACAGACCAGTCCCATACCCAGTCGAGAAGGTAGTACACGTTGACAGACCAGTCCCACAACCATACCCAGTTGAAAAGATCGTTGAGAAGAAGGTTCCTTACCCAGTAGACAGACCATACCCAGTCCCTACGCCATACCCAGTCGAAAAGGTTGTACATGTTGACAGACCAGTCCCACAACCATACCCAGTTGAGAAAATTGTTGAGAAGAAGGTTCCATACCCAGTTGACAGACCATACCCAGTACCTCAACCATACCCAGTTGAGAAAATCGTTGAAAAACCAGTACATGTCGACAGACCAGTCCCATACCCAGTAGAAAAGATTGTCGAAAAACCAGTTCACATCGATAGACCAGTGCCATACCCAGTTGACAGACCATACCCAGTTCCTCAGCCATACCCAGTCGAGAAGATTGTAGAGAAGAAGGTCCCATACCCAGTTGACAGACCATCGCTGTCCATGTAGACAAACCATACCCGGTTGAAAGACCAGTCCCATACCCAGTTCAAGTTGAGAAGAGAGTAGAAGTACCAGTACCACAACCATACGCTGTACCAGTAGACAAGCCATACCCAGTCCCACAACCATACCCAGTCGAAAAAATCGTCGAAAAGAGAATTGAAGTACCAGTTCCCCAACCATACCCAGTAGAAAGAAGAGTCGAAGTACCAGTGCCACAACCATACCCAGTTGAGAAAATTGTCCGTGTTGACAGACCAGTCCCAACTCCATACCCAGTTGAAAAGATCGTAGAAAAACCAGTCCACATTGACAGACCAGTCCCATACCCAGTAGAAAAAATTGTCCATGTTGACAGACCAGTCCCAACCCCATACCCAGTTGAAAAGATCGTAGAAAGACCAGTCCACATTGACAGACCATACCCAGTTGAGAAAATTGTCCAAGTTGACAGACCAGTTCCCCAACCATACCCAGTTGAAAGAATCGTAGAAAAGAAAATCGAAGTACCAGTACCACAACCATACCCAGTTGAAAAGCTTGTGCGCGTCGACAGACCAGTCCCACAACCATACCCAGTTGAGAAAATCGTCGAGAGACCATACCCAGTTGAAAAGATCGTTCAAGTTGACAGACCAGTCCCACAACCATACCCAGTTGAGAAAACTGTTCAGATTCCAGTCCCACAACCATACGCTGTCCCAGTTGAAAGACCAGTACCAGTCGAAAGACCAGTGCCAGTTCCAGTAGAAAGAACCGTTGCCGTCCCTGTTCCACAGCCCATTGCTATTGAAAAGCCAGTCCCAGTTGCCGTTGGTGTTGCCTCTTACGGTTATGGAGCTAGAGTTGCCCCAGCTTACTCTGCAGGTTATGGATTAGGCTCTGCTTACGGTTACGGCTCAGGTGCCTATGGTTACGGTTCAGCATATGGTTTAGCCGCCAGATCTGGAATTGTTTCCACCGTCGCCCCTGCTTACTCCGCTGGATACTCTTCCTTCGGTAGCATCGCCCCATCTTACGGCTACAGTGCTGGAGCTAGAATTGCCTCCCCGGTTGTTCATGTCGACAGACCAGTCCCACAGCCATACCCAGTTGAGAAAATCGTTGAGAAGAAGGTACCTTACCCAGTTCCCCAACCATACCCAGTTGAAAAAATTGTAGACAGACCATACCCAGTTGAGAAAATTGTTCATGTTGACAGACCAGTCCCACAACCATACCCAGTTGAGAAGGTCGTTGAAAAGATTGTAGACAGACCTGTCCCACAACCTTATCCAGTTGAAAAGATCGTTCATGTCGACAGACCAGTCCCACAACCATACCCAGTGGAGAAGATTGTTGAAAAGAAAGTTCCATACCCAGTTGAGAAAATCGTACATGTAGACAGACCAGTCCCACAACCATACCCAGTTGAAAAGGTTGTAGAGAAGATTGTCCATGTCGACAGACCAGTTGAGAAATTGGTACATGTAGACAGACCAGTTCCACAACCATACCCAGTCGAAAAGATTGTCCATGTTCCAGTTGAAAAAGTCGTCGAAAAGATTGTCGACAGACCATACCCAGTTGAAAAAATTGTTCACGTTGACAGACCTGTTGAAAAGATTGTCCATGTAGACTAAAAGCAGAAAAAAAGCAGAAAGAAACAACAGTGTCTTCAGAAGCGAAAGGCCATCTAATTTGCCATAATATTATCTCATGGTATTGACATTGAGGGTATTTGCGAATAGGTAGGTAATACTGATATTATTGCGGTAGGTAAGTAAGTAAGTATTACTTAGCTAGCCTAATTGCTGCCCTCTATAGCAAAGAGGTTTCATTATAGCGCCAGCCATTCCGAGAACGAACATTATCCCATAGGGATGAAATCCGCCCCGGGCGGGAATCGAACCCGCGGCCTAGCGCTTACAAGGCAGACGCGCTACCAACTAAGCTAACTAGGCTGGTCTCTCCTATTTTTGAAGTGTCGCTCATATCTGTGAAGTGTGTGGGGTAAAGAGGTATTTGTTACTTTCAAATTGTGTCATTTCTATTTTATTTTTATACCTCATTGCCTTTTGTGGCTAAGGCCAAAAAGTTTAACGGTAGCCAATATGATATTAGTCTTGTCAAAATGCCGGCAAATAGTCACTTATCATTCTTGGTTCTTATCAGTATAGGTATAGGCTACATGTCCTCGTAATACATACATATTGTTGATTTATAATGCTGAACAACTTTCATTCTTGTTTTTAGGAGGAAATCTTTAGCAAACGGAAAATCATATTCATAGATGTTCTTCAAGTCTTTAATCGAGCTAAGAATGTCTAAATCCGTGCCAAAGAAATCATCTTTTGGCAAGCAAACTTAAAAGAAAACTGCACTTTTTTCAAAGAGTACCGGAAAACGTTATGTAGGAATCATCACGCGTATTAATGAAGTCATAGGAAAGCTTAGTACACACCGGAAGCATTTGTTTTGCAACAGCTGTGAACAGTTGCGCGAATGTTACGACACAAATTTTCCGGAGTTTCACAAATAAGTCTGGAGAGTAAAAGAGTTGCTGGATAGTTGCAAAAACATTTCTGGATTGTTGAGCACCAATGTTTCTCATGAAAATGTTGCTGGATAACATTGTTTCTTGCATCACCCTTTGCACGCGTGACGAGGCAGTTGGAGTGACTGCCACCTGCCACCAGCTATAGGTAACTATTTAAATTTCAATTCTGAAGTAATACTTATCAATACCAACTAAAGAAGAAGAAGAGGGAGAAAGAGAAGACGAAGAAGAAGATAGAGAATAAGAAGAAGACGACAAAGAAGAATTAGGAGGGGAAGAAAATGTAGAAGAAAGAGAAGAAGAGGAAGAAGAAAAAGAAGAAATCACTTGGGAAAGGAACCAGTATGTCTTAGGAAATGTTTAATTAGTGTTGTGAAAAAAGAAATAAAAATCTACCAGTCTGCCAGCTCATTTGAAAAACAAATCACAAATAGTCAAAAGAAGAAGATCGAAATAAGGTAAAGCGATAAAAAGGAAGGTAATACTATAGAAAACTACTCGTATGTAGAATAACATGAAAAACCAAGTCACCTTTCTCAAGGAAACTCAACACACCACACACACCCACACTCTAAAATTTTCTCAAGAATCAAGATCTTGAACTGCACTTTTTTCAAAGAAGACCGGAAAACGTTATGTAGGAATTGAAAGTTTTAGTATCATCACGCGTATTAATGAAGTCATAGCAAAGCTTAGTACACACCGGAAGCATTTGTTTCGCAACAGCTGTAAACAGTTGCGCGAATGTTGCGACACAAATTTTCCGGAGTTTCACAAAAAAGTCTGGAGAGTAAAAGAGTTGCTGGATAGTTGCAAAAACATTTCTGGATTGTTGAGCACCAATGTTTCTCATGAAAATGTTGCTGGAGGTAAATAGGTATTTGTTACTTTCAAATTGTGTCATTTCTATTTTATTTTTACCCCATTGCCTTTTGTGGCTAAGGCCAAAAAGTTTAACGGTAGCCAATTTAATATTGGTCTTGTCAAAATGCCGGCAAATAGTCACTTATCATTCTTGGTTCTTATCATTATAGGTATAGGCTACATGTCCTCGTAATACATACATATTGTTGATTTATAATGCTGAACAACTTTCATTCTTGTTTTTAGGAGGAAAGGTGTCTCTTTAGATGACGTAATCTTCGTTCTACGTTTGCCAAGTAACCAGAAAGACGCAAGCCAAGCTATATACCCACATTTTCACCGTCTATAAATAGACCGATCTGGATAGGTATTGCCCCCGGCATTGACCACGCCTAGTGAGTGTCTCTTTAGATGACGTAATCTTCGTTCTACGTTTGCCAACCAGAAAGCAGCAAGCCAAGCTATATACCCACATTTTCACCGTCTATAAATAGACCGATCTGGATAGGTATTGCCCCCGGCATTGACCACGCCTAGTGGGACCTAATTGTGTGCATGCTTTGGTGTTATTGAGAAATGGCATGCCTTAGCGGTAGACAGAGAATTCCTGGAGAAAAGTGAACTGATATTATGTTGTGATGAAAACCAGTTTCAAAGGACTAAGATGAGTGGATACTTATTTGAACAAAGAATAAGTATAAGCAGTGGAACAAGATGCCCCATTATGCAAACAGTTTAATAGAGCATCTCTTTATTGATATACGAGTAATTTTGTTTAGGTACAATTTTCGCCATGTAGACAGACCATACCCAGTAGAGAAAATTGTGGAAAAGAAAGTCCCATACCCAGTAGAAAAGATTGTTCATGTTGACAGACCAGTCATGTAGACAGACCATACCCAGTAGAGAAAATTGTGGAAAAGAAAGTCCCATACCCAGTAGAAAAGATTGTTCATGTTGACAGACCAGTCCCACAGCCATACCCAGTTGAAAAGGTTGTAGAGAAGATCGTAGACAGACCTGTCCCACAACCATACCCAGTTGAGAAAATCGTTCATGTAGACAGACCAGTCCCACAACCATACCCAGTTGAGAAAATCGTAAACAGACCATACCCAGTTGAAAAGATCGTTTACGTTGACAGACCAGTCCCACAACCATACCCAGTAGAAAAGATTGTTGAGAAGCCAGTCCACATTGACAGACCAGTCCCATACCCAGTAGAGAAAATCGTAGACAGACCAGTCCATGTCCCTCAGCCATACCCAGTTGAGAAGCCAGTGCCATACCCAGTCGCTGTTGACAGACCAGTCCCAGTAGCTGTCGATAGACCAGTCCCATACCCCGTCACTGTTGAGAAACACGTTGCTGTTCCCATCACTGTCGAAAAACACATCGTCAAGCAACCCGTTGTCTACGGATCTGTTGCTCCAGCAATCTACGCTAGTCCTGCCCCTGCCATCTACGCCACTGCCGCTCCCGCTATTGTAAGTACCGTCTCTCCTTCCTACCACATTGGCAGCACTGTGTCCCCAGCCTACCACATCGGAAGCACTGTGTCCCCAGCCTACCACATTGGTAGCACAGTCTCTCCTTCTTACGGATTTGGCAGCCACCACAGCTACGGCTATGGAAGCACCGTGTCTCCACTCTACGGATTCGGACCATCTCACGGCTACAACGGAATCAAGGTTCACGACTGCAATGACGGTCTGTACGGAAAGATCAACAAGCCATACGGTGGTTTCCTCAAGAAGTAGATGCTATCAAAGTGATAATAGATTCCAAAAGTGATCGAATTGTATAACCGATAGTAAATTTATTGTTTTTGATTTCGTGCTAAGTCACGTGATGCCTTTTGAAAGTAACTGTCAGACACAATTGATGAGTCAAAGTACAAATAGTTTAACTAGCAATATGTCTGAAGTACTTTATGTCATGAAAATGAAATTCCACTCGTATTCCCATCAAGAAAGTCAATATGGGAATTTTTGGAAATATTAAAAAGTAATGATGCATCAACAAAAACATGACTTTACTATTGGTTGTTAAATTCTTCTGTTTCAAATCAAGTCAATATTATAGTATTTCTCCATAAATTATTTTAATAGGCCTAGGAATTTAATCAATAATAAATTTTAATAATGAAAACAAACTGTACAGAATAAAAGATATTTTTAAATTTGTGTATTATTTGTGTAGGTATGAATACCCAACTTTTCTATTTCCCTCTCCTTAAATGGGTATTTGTACTGAATGATTCCAAATGTTGCCATATTTTTTCCTAGTATTTTTTTATCGCCCATAAGCATTGCCCAAATTCTTGCCATTTACATTTTCTTCTATTTCCTTGTCTAATTATTTATATAAATGATGTGATAATTTTTTACTTTCTCTATTCCGTACTTCATTATATCTATTTCTTACATATTTGGAGTTTCTGTAGGTATTTTCCCCCTCACAAAATGGACTTCCAATATACTAGAAATTTCATGATCTCGTTCAATTTAGGACATTTCATTGTATTTGCACGAACATAAAATCCAAATTCCAAATTTCTGGTAACCCACAAAAACTGTAAAAAAATATTATAAAAAGTATAAAAAATAAAATAAATCAAGTTTTGGTAAAGGAAAAAGAAGCAACATTTCCGTGGTCTCCGTTGAGGGGTTTCATGAATATTTGAGATGAACGGACTAAGATGAGTGGATACTTATTTGAACAAAGAATAAAAAATATAAGTAGTGGAACAAGATGCCCCATTATGCAAACAGTTTAATAGAGCATCTCTTTATTGATATACGAGTAATTTTGTTTAGGTACAATTTTCGAGACTAAGATGAGTGGATACTTATTTGAACAAAGAATAAGTATACGTAGTGGAACAAGATGCCCCATTATGCAAACAGTTTAATAGAGCATCTCTTCATTGATATACGAGTAATTTTGTTTAGGTACAATTTTCGTTTGTGTTGTCTGGCTGTAGGACAAAGATTAAAGAAAATTACAATTTTCGTTTGTGTTGTCTGGCTGTAGGACAAAGATTAAAGAAAATTTTAATAAAAAAGGCACAAATATGAAGAAATAATTAGGAACTGTGTGATAAATAAACTTACAAGAGAAAGAAATGACAAGAAAAAGAATGAAGAGGCAGAGCAAAAAGGAGAAGACACTTTTGTGATTTATCAAATCAATCTTTAGGTTGTACGATTGACGATGTTGATGATAAGAACAAGCTATAAGAACAGCAACACAGCAACAAGCTGGGCTAACATCATTCTTAAAAAGCGCTGGAAGGCTTTCTAAAAGTTGAGATCACTAAAATCCATGTCCATACTTTTGCTACATTCAATGACACAAGTATAAATTCATAATTTGAATTGCACTTTGAAGGTTTCACCATTCAGTCCAGAATCTAGGTCCGGATGACCCTCTTTTGCACAGAACTATGACTTTGGGAATAGGTAACTTTATGTTCTTTGTCTGACGCTGTCTTATGACAGCATGTCATTCCATGTAGCACTAGTATGACATTGAATAACCTGTATTATTTATAATAACACAGCCATTATATTTAATTTTAAACAAACAAATAATAAAGTTACCATTACTGAATTTTACACAATATTTAGTTCATTTTCATTAGGTAATTTTCAAATGCCTACAGGGCATAACAATAGTTCTACTTTTGAAACATTTTGCTATCGACTTAGCTCATCTTTGATTTGTTAATCAATCAATCAATCAATCAATCAATCAATCTTTTCTAATACTGTCTTTATGTATCCTTTTCTCCCCACTGATTCTTTCATTGTTTTATTTTCTAGTTTTCCTACCAGTCCAAAAATTTTAATATTTTATTTTCCTTTCTCAAGCAAACCATAAACTTTGTTCACTGAAGACAATAGTGTTTTAGTTTTTTCCACTTTTTTTCTGATTTTTCACTTGATCGACAATAACACTTGCTCAATATATCTACCTATTTATGATGTGAATTCATCCAGCAGTCCTTATGTTTACAATTTTCTTAGTTCCAAGAAAACAGCTTTTAGAGTTAAGACTGATCGACGATCAAATGAATCCAATCGAATTTTCCGAACGAAAATATCTCAACATTCTTATGTGTAGGTATTTCAGCATCAGACTCAAAAGCTCTTCAGTTGCAGCAAAAAAGTGAAAATAAAAATGTTTTCTATATTTAGATTATCAAGTACGATGTCAAAACGCCTTTTATTTCTACAGTTTTTCCTTAGGATGAGTCCACACATAGTCGATGTCGATCGACGGCCGTCGACTAAGTGTGGACCCACCTTTAGATTATTCCAAACTAGAAAGAAAAAGCTCCAAGTTCTTCGATTTCCAGAAGTGAGTTACATCTCGGTATCTTGTTGCCTTCATCGCGAAGACTCCTGAAGAATTTTCTTGATCTCAATGAGAATTTTATTGATCTCTAATTTCCCTCGCGCAAAAATAACCCATACACTTGCTCTAGAACTCGAGGTCACGTGATTATGATAAAGATACAGGTGCCTGGGTTGATTTTCACCAAGACTTCCTGGTTAAGCATTGCTCGGCTGACCTTGCAACATTTCTCTTATAGAAAATAACCAACCCTGCGCCGCGAGCGATCACTACGCCCATGTAGAATGCTCGCAATAGGAAGTTTTGTGGCTTGGGAAATGGATTAACCCGCGCGAGCACTGTGTGGCAAAAGATCTAGGAGTTGATTGAGTCATCATCGCTCCTTGAATCTTAATTCTTCCTTCTCTTTGGCAATATCTGCGAACCTTTGAAAAAGGAATGTCGAAAGGGTTCGTACTTCGCAGCATGGCAATGGCGTTGGCGGCATCTTTCGAATCTCAAACCAACCAAAACCAATGACCTTTCAAAAGGTATCAAGTTTTTACACAGGGAAAATGAATTTAACTTCTGTAACAACAGTTATGTATGGTGCAATAAAATGCCGTAATAACGAAAACTGTAAGAAGTATGATTCTGATGACGTAAATAGAGGGCGTGAGACTCTGATGTTAATATCTGACGACAAACAGACACACCTGTGTGAATATCGGAATTAATTTTTCAAGTACAATCTATTTATAGTCCAATCACTCAAAAATAACTTTAACCGTAGGCATTTTGCCAATGAAGTTGAGGAAGACAGGATTTAGGAAGGAGGCCATTGAAAAACACTCTTTCCGAGAATAGCAGTTCCCGTTTTAAACTCTCTCATGAGTTTCATCCACTAGGATGTATCACATTCATTCAAATAAATTTGAGATAATTCCATTCCATGTCGAGCTCCAAAAGACAACATCCAATAATTCACCTTTAGCAAACGGAAAATCATATTCATAGATGTCCTTCAAGTCTTTAATCGAGCTAAGAATGTCTAAATCCGTGCCAAAGAAATCATCTTTTGGCAAACAAACTTAAAAGAAAACTGCACTTGCCAACGGTAATACATAATATATGTATGTAGCACCACTTATGTATACTCTTATTTTATACAATAGATTCTCACTTTCAATATAATTCCGTGTCCACCCAACAACATGACCTCACACAGCTACTCTTATTTTATACAATAGATTCTCACTTTCAATATAATTCCGTGTCCACCCAACAACATGACCTCACACAGAGGTGTCATTTACATTAGGTGACACAATGTCATAACTGTCATGAATACCTGATGACATTCACATGGGGAGTTAAATAAGTTCATAACTGACCGCCCGTTCTAAGATCAAATGATCTTGCAGTCGCATAATCCAAATGAGCACATAGATAGAGAAGTTAAATAAGTTCATAACTGACCGCCCGTTCTAAGATCAAATGATCTTGCAGTCGCATAATCCAAATGAGCACATAGATAGAGATCAAATGAACTTTTTCACTTATTGTTTCAACATCTTGAAAAAAGTTAGATCTGGATATACGAGACCTAGGTCGAGGCTTACCAAGTTGGATTTTAGCATGAGATTGAGGTCGATTCTGGATCGAGCTCCGAATTATACAAGGTCGATAGAGCTTTAACATCAATCTCTTGTCTATCAGACTTGGAAAGCCAGCCTTAGTATTCTGGGGAAAACAAGGGACCTCAAAAAGTGTTTTGATGGCCCTAATGAACATACGAAATTTCAGTCGATTACCTACTTTACTTCCCTTCTTATAGGATAAGAAAGTGAAAAACGCCCTTAATTAAGGGGACCTGATTTTTTAGGAGACCTGACGTGACGGAACGCACCATTGACGGGACCGATTTTGATCAAAAGATGGCTTTTGTATCTAAGAAGCCGAATATACAGCTTATTACTCCTTTGTTGTACCCCACAATACATACATGCATTCAGGTCGTCTCTGGTACCCTAGCAGCCATCAAAGTTACAGAGCACTGGAGGAATACCATCTGGAGGACGTTCATGTGAGAAGTCTTGGACACAGATAAGTAATAATTATAAGAACTCCTTTATGATTCAGTATCTTTTGACACACACTCCTTAGAAGTGAACTCAATGTAAGTCCACTGTCCATTGCGTTCGTTATGGACATAGCATGTTCGCATAAAGTGTAATACTTTAAATGATACTTCAACATTCTACACACAATAAGTTACAGGATAGCTGTGAATACAAGAAACTTTTTTTTTTTTATATTTTTAGAAATACCTGTCTTTTTTAAGAGGTTTGATAGAGGGAACAATAACTGCTGCGGTCTTATAGTCCCGAAATCGAAGATAGGAGAAAGCCAGCCGTTTATTTTGCTTGCAGTGTAGCCAAGCCTTGTAAGCTAAATTTTGTGTTTTCCTTATCAGAGTATCTGATTCTTCATCACCCAGTAGATCTAGTTGTAAAGATAGGTATTATTTTATAGAAATAAACACATCTAAATAAATAAATCACCATATTTAGCGAACTCTAAATATTTATACAAAGCTATTTGTAACAGAGCTTCGACTTGTGTGCCATGCTCAGAACTCTTTGGTTCTCTATAGAAATAAACACATCTAAATAAATAACCATATTTAGCGAACTCTAAATATTTATACAAAGCTATTTGTAACAGAGCTTCGACTTGTGTGCCATGCTCAGAACTCTTTGGTTCTCATGGTAACACGTCGTTTTAGGAAATAAAGCAAAGAGAACCAGATTTTCTTCTGAGACATTCCATCCTGTATTTGGAAGTCTTATTAATCTCAATTAAAATTCCTACCGAAATCTAGTTGAAAAGGTATTTATCTATTTATAGATCAAATGAAAATCAAAGTTGTGTTGAAAAGGTATTTATATTGGTCGATTGGAAAAATTCCTACCGAAATCTAGTTGAAAAGGTATTTATCTATTTATAGATCAAATGAAAATCAAAGTTGTGTTGAAAAGATATTTATATTGATCGATTGGAATTTAATATCAATATATTGGAATTTAATTTATTAAATAAATTGATCTCCCTGAACGTATACACTATACATAAATATCGAAAAGAGGAGAAAAAAAGTGTATATATATATATATAAAAAAAAAAAAAACGGAGTAAACGACCTGGTCTTCTAGAGTTAAAGGAAAAAGAAGAAACATCTATGGACCATGGTACAAAAGAGCTCAGGACGCTGAAAACATATAGATGTCAAGGCGAGA
>NW_007377459.1:363307-370176 GCF_000475195.1 Diaphorina citri
CCCACAAAGCAATCTAAAACAACACGCTAGCAATCTTTAACAAGCTATCAAAGGATTTTCCATATTTACGCATCAACTGATGGTCAATAATGTCAATATCCAATTATCCGCACTAGTTAGGTAACTCCGAAATCACAAATTAGGAAAACCACTTGACAGAATGACAAATATGTCCAACTTGCTGTCCATAAAGTGATAGGTCCACAGTGATAGGTAATGTCCATACAATGGTCCATATAATGTCCACATAACTGATAGAAGTGATGGTATCTTTGGACACTCAGCAGGATGAGGTGCCGAAACTAATACAAACACACATTGAGCATCATATTGCACAATACTAACACCGAAATAATGAAAAGGGAAAACACAGGAGAGGAGGGACTTCGACGAAAGAGAAATTTCCTTTGAGGCACAGCACAACGCTTGATCCAAGTTCTCATAAGGAAGATCGAAATTCACATCCTACAGATGATTTGGAAGAAATAGATAGCAGATAGATAGTAGAAAGAAACAAGTAAGTAGTAGGTACGTTCAAACCAGCAACAAGTCAGCAAGTAAAAATCATTGGAAAGAAAAGCTAAAAAAAGTCCAGACAGCTAACATCCGAAACAGATACGTATGTGACAGAAGAAGAAAATATATGGATACTTAAAGATATGATATAGAGCTGAATTGAAGACGATATAGAAATAAATGACAGTTTCTAACTTGGAAAAAATCTAATGGCAGTTAAAGAACATCTAGATGTCAATGTTCCACAGTAGCTCATCGCCAGAGAAAACAACAATAGACAGCTTTGATCATTTCTAACATCCGAAACAGATACGTATGTGACAGAAGAAGAAATATGGATACTTGACGATATGCAATAGAGGTGAATTGAAGACGATATGGAAATAAATGACGGTTTCTAACTTGGAAAAAATCTAATGGCAGTTAAAGAACATCTAGATGTCAATGTTCCACAGTAGCTCATCGCCAGAGAAAACAACAAAAGAAAGGAAACCAAACCAAATTCATAACATATTGCTTGGTGCTATTTTGTCAGGACTATTAAGTGTTTATGTTGTTCTTCAAGGTGTGAAAATAGTTTGACTGGGAAAGAAGCACTTCCAATTTATTACAGTCAAACCATCCTTGCTGATAACCTAGTGTACGATTTTTTTTTTAAACACTGCTGTGAATTGTGACCAAAAGATTGTTTAGAACCATGCTAGATTTGTAGTTAATTTTCAAATTGCACTAATGCCTTTTGGATTAATTTTGAAACGAGAAAATGATAACCTAAGAAAGTTTTGTGTTTTTAATTGTTTGTCTCTTATTGAATCCTTTACTTTTAATCAATTACTTTTTTATGTGTTCCAAATGTAGTAAACTTTTTCTAAATTATTCAATTATTTTTTAACAACAGTTCAAGGAGTTTTAATTAACTTTCAGTTTAACAAATTACAAGAAGATGTATCTAGCCGTTGACCGGATGTTTAGTTTTGTGTGCTTGGAGTGCATTCTCTAAAGGAGTAAATGATAGTGGCATAGTGACTATAAAGTTATCTGCAAAACAAACTGATTTGGAGCTGCAACCATTTCATTCGGAAGAAGATTCATGTTTATTTTAAACTTGGAAAAACTATTTCTAATACTTTGGATAACATGAAATATCAGGTAATGACACAATTAAATTATTTCACCTCTGATTACATAGTTTTTTATTTTATTTGCATACAGATTCGTTTCTTAGAGGAAAAATGCAAATTGGCCAATGTGGAATGTGTTGAAAAAAATAATCAAATTTTGCATAGGATCTCCTATACTTAAAAACAACAACAATATCAAGTGAGTAACAAAAAATAACATTAATAAGTTTTTGCATCACCCTTTGCACGCGTGACGAGGCAGTTGGAGGAACTGCCACCAGCTATAGGTAACTATTTAAATTTCAATTCTGAAGAAATACTTATCAATACCAACTAAAGGAGAAGAGGAGGGAGAAAGAGAAGACGAAGAAGATAGAGAATAAGTACCTACGAAAATATTAGTTTTTTTTTCAGGCAAAAGTTTGGTTCAAGGCAAAATAAGAAGAAGACAAAGAAGAATTAGGAGGGGAAAACGTAGAAGAAAGAGAAGAAGAGGAAGAAGAAAAAGAAGAAATCACTTGGGAAAGGAACCAGTATGTCTTGGGAAAAGTTTAATAAGTGTTGTGAAAAAAGAAATAAAAATCTACCAGTCTACAAGCTCATTTGAGAAACAAATCAACAGAAGAAGATCGAAATAAGGTAAAGCGATAAAAAGGAAGATAATACTATAGAAAACTACTCGTATGTAGAATGACATGAAAAACCAAGTCACCTTTCTCAAGGAAACTCAACACACCACACACACCCACACTCTAAAATTTTCTCAAGAATCAAGATCTTGGTTTCTTAGATAATAGATCGGTATTATTTATTCAACGCATTGCATCCGGCCATTTCATGGTCCTATATTTTACAACTAAATTGTCTTCTGTTTTGTTAATAGCTTCATAAATACTTGAAATAATTTGCCCATTAAATTCTTCCATGCAAATGAAACAAGCGTCTAAATGTTGATTTCCGTATTTTCCTTCTTGTACTGCCTTAATAGTGATGTCTTGTACTGTGACACTTTGTAATTTCTTACATTCCTTTGTTTATAACCCAACAGAGTCAATATTACGTGTAAAATTGTCAATTAAGCGTTATCTAATAGTTTTCCGAATCTAGCCTAAACCTAGAAAACAATAGATCAAACTTGCCTCATCCATTAAGTACCTATACCTACTCCTACTCCTACTTAAGGACGTTTTAGGCCTGTTTTTAGAGCTTAGCCATTTTATATCAGGATGGAAAGTAACCTATGTTCCTTTCAGTACTATTTATAACAATTTTTTTTTTTACTAAAATCGGTTGAACCGTTAGTCGAGTAAAAAAAAAAAAAAAAAAAAAAAAAAAAAAAAAAAAAAAAAAAAAAAAAAAAAAAAAAAAAAAAAAAAAAAACGGAAAAAATTTCAAGTACAGACAAAAATAAATTTTCTTTATGAAGATGAAACTTCCTTCTTCCAAAAGTTGAAACAGTCCGAACGAACTTGCAAATAAAAACACAACTCCATTTCCTTATATTGCAAAAGTTCGGGACAGAAGTCATTCCAAATCTATGTCAATGGTTCCTCCAACCTCCAATACTCCTCCTCCATAATATGATCTCCCATATCATAATGTCATATGCATACAGATCGACCTATTTATATGTCACCTAATTTCAATACCTATGTACAACTTGTACAAGCTTTGAGCCTTGTTTTAGCAAAATGATGTCGTAAATAAAAATATATCGTATGTCATTTGCAAAGATTTTCCTTTTTTGTTATCCCGCTGGGTTTATTTTGAAGGAAAATTGGATTTTTTTTCTTCTTTTCTGGTGAAGTATTGGCCGAGAGAAAGAAGATACGCCGAAACAAAGGCCTTGTCAGAAAGCTTAATCATCTTCCTTTATTGTACTTTCCTTTACTAATCTAATTACAGAAAACGAACCACTGAACAAAAAGAACTGGGTGTAAAAAAAAATCTTTGGTTGCATTAAATGTTTTTTTTTTTTTTAGATGCTATTTTCTGTCCCCAACTTCAATAAAAAAAGCCCAATTCAATTGAAAAAAAAATCCTAAAAATCTTCTACCAAAATAACGAATTCCTTCCTAATCAAGTGAAGACAAACCATTTTCATCAATTTTCCCTGTAATTCCATTTTGTCCAGCCTTGACTGACCTCTTATCGTCGGATAATTGTTGTTCACATGAAAGTAAAACCAATGTAGGCGATGACGTCACAAGAATGTTTGGTGACAGGCTCCTTCGTTGACATTAGAGCCACAGCGTGAGGTCTTCTTGACAATAATGAGATAATAGGGCGTCAATTTTCCGACACATTATAAGGAATGTTGTGATTTGTCCTGTTCAGTAAGTGTGGACCGAATTCGGTCCGAATTTAGAAGTTTGGAGTCATCTTTTTGCTTGGACTGCGGGAGCACCTAAAGGATTTTTCTGATTCATTCTGGCAGCATAAACAGAAAATGGGATGTATTCTATTCTACATATGTACCAAGTACCTGTACCTATTGTATTTTGAACTCGGGAAGTTACTTTACAACAGACTGTCATTAAAGTCACATAAAGAGGTGAATGAGTGAGTGTCTGATTCATTTATGAAGAGGAATGAGAGGTGGAACTAGGGAAGTTTTGTGATGCTGTGAGGACTTTTGTGGATGTGAAAAAAAAAAAAACTCAATAAATAGGTAAGTAGTGTAAGTACATAGGTAGGTATGTAATGAAGTAAGCAAGTAATCACTTATATTATTTCTTTGTATAACTGGGAGAATCTGGTGATGCCCTAAATAGTAACAAGGTTTATTTCAATCCATTGAAGAGTAATCTGATCATTGAACAAAATGGTGATATTATTGTGTGGAATTCCAATATGTGCTATTTATTTGGTCGATGATATTCTTATGTAATCGAGTTAGAGAGAAAATTGGTCCAATTTATGAAAGATGTACAATAAGATGATAATGTCAGTGTAAACCATTGTAACGTTTACTTTCAATATTTACTTATTGTCATCGTGGGTTTGTACAATCAAGAATAGATTGACGTGACCAGATACATGTGATTCTTATGTCATCAACCCATCACGTTTTTCCATGAAAGGAGCACACGTCTTGAGCTTGTCAAACGTCTAGATGATTTCTTTGACATTACTTTACAATCCATGATGGTTCATCCTTTGAATTCCTATATTTAAATTGACATTCCATAATATCATGTCAGATGAGAGGATCAACAAGATTTCCAGAATCTCACACTGAACGAAACTCCAGAGAACACAACTTTCCTAGTGTGGGAAATAATGGGAACCAATTCAATACGTCACCCAATGAGAACCATTACAGTTCACATGAATCAAGCCATTACCCTTCGGGAGAAACGAATACTAATGGGCAGAGTCAGTACCCTGGTAGTCAAGAATACACGAAGATAGACTATACCTTGCTAGGTGGATCATTCGAAAGCCATCAAAGCGAATCTGAAAATCCTCGGGAGAGACGAATACTAATGGGCAGAGCCAGTACCCTAGTAGTCAGGAATACACGAAGATAGACTATACCTTGCTAGGTGGATCATTCGAAAGCCATCAAAGCGAATCTGAAAATCACAGTTCTTGATGAAAATCAGATCGACCTATTTATATGTCACCTAATTTCAATACCTATGTACAACTTGTACAAGCTTTGAGCTTGTTTTAGCAAAATGATGTCGTAAATAAAATATATCGTATGTCATTTGCAAAGATTTTCCTTTTTTGTTATCCCGCTGGGTTTATTTTGAAGGAAAATTGGATTTTTTTCTTCTTTTCTGGTGAAGTATTGGCCGAGAGAAAGAAGATACGGGCCGAAACAAAGGCCTTGTCAGAAAGCTTAATCATCTTCCTTTATTGTACTTCCTTTACTAATCTATTACAGAAAACGAACCACTGAACAAAAAGAACTGGGTGTAAAAAAAATCTTTTGGTTGCATTAAATGTTTTTTTTTTTTTAGATGGCTATTTTCTGCCCAACTCAATAAAAAAAAAAAAAAAAACGGCACATCAGCAAATGGCGATACTTTTGCGTTTGCTAATATCAAAGACCCAAAGTCCCAAGTGGAAAGTGTATTCTCCAGTGGTAATAGTTTATCTAATGGAGGAACAGGTGCCAGTGAAAAGGTCAGAGTTGTTACCAAAGAAGTTCCTGTTCCTTTGGCACATCAGCAAATGGCGATACTTTTGCGTTTGCTAATATCAAAGACCCAAAGTCCCAAGTGGAAAGCGTATTCTCCAGTGGTAATAGTTTATCTAATGGAGGAACAGGTGCCAGTGAGAAGGTCAGGATTGTTACCAAAGAAGTTCCTGTTCCTTACCCGGTGCATGTTGAGAAGAAAGTTCCATACTTCATACGGGTCCCTCATGACAGAGCAGTCCCCTATCCTGTACACAAACCGTACCCTGTACATATTACCAAACCTGTACCATACCCTGTCAAAGTCCATGTACCAGCGCCATATCCCGTCACTGTGGAGAAACACGTTCCCTTCCCGGTCAAAGTCAGTGTGCCAAGACCAATCGCTATTCATATTCCCAAGCCTTATCCCGTGTACATAGAGAAGAAGGTACCCATCACAGTAGAGAAACATGTACCCTATCCTGTGAAAGTTCCTGTTGAGAAACCTGTGCCTGTTCATATTGCTGTGGAGAAGCCTGTGCCGTATGCCGTTACCAAACATGTACCATACCCAGTCAAAGTACCTGTGGAGAAACCATACCCACTCACCATTCCCAAGCCCTATCCTATCACGATAGAAAAACCAGTCAAGATACCATACAAAGTGCCAGTGCCTATTAGTATAAATTTCCCCGGGAAGAACGAGCAGAGAAACCATACCCACTCACCATTCCCAAACCCTATCCTATCACGATAGAAAAACCAGTCAAGATACCATACAAAGTGCCAGTGCCTATTAGTATAAATTTCCCCGGGAAGAACGAGCAGTTTACCACAGGAATTGACCACAATGCTAACACAGGTGGAACTACTGCGTTTGGTGCCAATGCTGGAGGCTCCACAGACTTTGGTGCTAATACAGGAGGTACAACTGCATTTGGAGGAAACATAGCCGACAACAATCAAGGACTCAATCATGAATCATTTGGGAACAACCAAAACAATGCACAACAAAGCAATTTCCCCACACAGTTTTATAATCAGGAGAATCAGGAGAATACAAATAATGGCAACGGAGATTTTGGTGGTAACAGTGAGGG
>NW_007377459.1:371003-421094 GCF_000475195.1 Diaphorina citri
TAAAACCTTTTTCCCTTTTTTTTTTTTTTTTTTTTTTTTTTTTATGTTGTCCATTTCTTCGCGAACTAACTACCTAGATTCGATTAATCATTCTCCAGCAAACTATTTGATTTATGAAGCATCACTTGAAGTTAGTTCTGTTTCAATTTTTTTGGTATTAAATTTTACATACGAGTACTTACGTAGATCTTTACCTCAGGACTAGACAACCATGTACATACCTATTAGGTAACATTATGAGATGAGTAGATCCTGATATAATTTGTGTATGGAGAGAAGGGACTTTCTTATTTCTTTTCTCTTGTGAATATTATTAACATTGTTCCCCACTGTGACAACCCAAAAACCATTAATGGAAACAATCCGATTTCTTCTGTTTCAGAAACTAAATATTCTGCTCGTACTATTATTCTACATAACAAATGTCGCCATAGCATCCCCGCAGTCCATAACAGAGCATACCATAGACATACATATCCCAATCGCCATACCGCTGGACAATGTACCAACTCAAGCCAACACCATCAACCCAACAACGTCCAAATATTCAGTCAACAATATCTACGACCAGTTTAGTTCCAATAGTGATTTTAACTACTCTAAAAGTAACAAACATAAGAATCGAACGAGTGAAAGCCATGCACACGATGCTCAAACCCGACAGGAAACTTCTAAGAAAGTGGGCGCTGAGTATTTAGACAAGGGCAAACTTCATTTCCGAAAGATAAACAAACATGTAGATGTAGATATTAAAAAAATTAAAAATCAATCTTCAAATGCACATAGTCAAACTAATCACACGGACCTACTCAGTGTTAGAGACCCAACATATGAGATTGAGTCTCAGAAAACAAAGAGTAGAGACTCGTTTCGTAATAGTGATATAATCAAAGTAAATAATTCACAAGAAATAGCAAAGACAAAGGATGATAAACTTGGAAATAATACGGAAACAAAAGACAAATGGACAGAGAAGAAACACGAGAGAAACATAATAAACGTATTGCGAACGAGGAAAGTTAGAAAATCTCACCATTTAGATGACCACGATCATAATAAAGTAGTGCAGGGAATTTCCAACGAATTCACATATCCCAAAGTATCTCCTGTGTATATCCCTAATAACGATAATCACAGGTACTGTTGTATATATAGGTACCTATAGATTTTTACTGCAAGGTATCTATCATTTGATGTCCTCATTCTTCTTTTTAATGAAAACATCACTCTTTTTATGGCATAACTTCCTTCAAATGGGGTACGCAGTAGGTAAGGTGTACCATATAACTCCATTGAAATAAATTGGAGAGGGTAGGTACCTACCTACATGGAGCTAAATAATTGGATAGGGTAAGGCACGTAGGGCAGGTAGTATGAGTACAGGGTAGGTAAGTAGTAGGTACCTACGACTACAAAAGTGGGGGTGCATGTTATGTAGTGCTAAATGGAATGGGAAACGTACCCAGACGAAATGGGGTACCTTACCTACATAAAAATGCAATCTCTAGGGTTGCAAATATGACAGAAACATGATTTTCCTTTTTGTCTTTTCATTTTTTATTCGCTCCTTTTTTTATCACAACAACTCCTTTTTTTTTTCTTTTTTATGGCTTTATTTCGCTCTTTCCTAGCTCAGTCTCTCCCTCTTCCTCTCTCTTTGTTTCTCCCTCCCTCCCTCTCTCTCTCTTTCTCTCTCTCTCTTTCTCTCTCTCTCTTTCTCTCTCTCCCTTTCTCTCTCTCTCTCCCTTTCTCTCTCCTTCTCTCTCTCTCCCTTTCTTTCTCTCTCTCTCTTTCTCCCATTATAATCCGTGTAGTTCTTTTTTCTTCATTATTTATTATTTTTAACCGAGCTTTTTTTTCTCGACACTACATGAAAATACAGAGGTCGGTTATGTTGGCTTAGGTTAGGTCAGGCGATAATATGATATAGGTGGTAGAACAATAGTAAAATCTGGTATGGGAGAAAAAGCAAATAAAAACGAGGAAAAAACTCGACTTTATGTCTAGATACTTATCTCTTTGATATTCTTTATCTCTTAAGACTCTTCGATCGACATCAAATGAGAGGTAAGATGTCAATCAATATCGCCTGAAAACCACCCAGAGAGAGAGAGAGAGAGAGGAGGAGGCAAAAAAGGTTGCCTTGTTAAAGGAGGCATAAAAACAAGTGATACAACTTGAAAAGATACTTTGTGAAAACAACAAGTAGACAAGTGGGGTCACTTTCCCAAAAGTTCGAGGGTTAGGTAAACAAATAATGGAAGGTACAAGTTTTATAGGGTAACTTGGGGTGACTTACCCAATATAGGGAATGTTGGCCGGAACGTGATACTTGGAGCCGGGGTCAAAGTCCACTTCAGATCTCAGCACTGGGGGCTTCACACCTCCTAGTCTCTCCCTGAAGGGGGAAATGAAAGGTAAGTTTAGAATAAGGGCCATGGGCTATCTGACAGCATTAAACAGAAAAGAACCATCTATAAAGCTATTCCCCTTATGGATGGTTCCTTCCTGCTTAATGTTGTAAATTTAAGCCCTATGTCACACTGAGACTGATTAGATCTTTTGGTGGTCGAGTGGATTGGAACACATCATAAGCCTTTAGGCACACAGGCACACTCCATTTGTCAAAGGTCTAGGTTTTCCTTGCCCTTGGGATCAACTTAATTTGAACTTGCTGGCAGGATAAACAGGCAATATTCTAAGCTGTTTCTCACCTCAAATCCCACCAATGGCAGTTGTACCGATCCTTGGTCACCGCTCCGCGAAACATATCCCATCTCCACATGTCCAGGGACAGGGCATACGGGAGGAACGCTATCTTTTCCATAGCCAGGGCAAACAGGTAGTTAATATTGTGAGGCACATCATCTATGGATTTCAGTACTAAGCCGAGGGTTTGCATGTGACGAGGTGTGCCCACTGAGAGGGTGATGGCTTCGGAGATAGCCTCGTGGAACGCTGAAATGGAAATGGGTTAGGCACGATTTAAGGTGGTGAGAGCTTAGATGAGTCTGGCTGGGGGACGTTAAACAGGGAGTATACCAGCATGAATTTCCCTTGCTAAAGAAATAGCTAAGGTTGAGTGCGAAGGGCATCTACTCGTAAAGTTTGCAGCCAAAACCAAATGTCAGCCCAAAGCAATCACCATAGTTAGGGCTGATAACCTAGTTTGGTGCAGATATGTATAGTTATCTTACGCCTGAGCATACTGAGAGGGTGATGGCTTCGGAGATAGCCTCGTGGAACGCTGAAATGGAAATGGGTTAAGCACGATTTAAGGTGGTGAGAGCTTAGATGAGTCTGGCTGGGGGACGTTAAACAGGGAGTAGACCCGCTTAGTCTGGCTGGGGGACTTTAAACAGGGAGTAGACCAGCCTGAATTTCCCTTGCTAAAGAAATAGCAAAGGTTGAGTGCGAAGGGCAACTACTCGTGAAATTTGTAGTCAAAACCAAATGTCAGCCCAAAGCAATTACCATAGTTAGGGCTGATAACCTAGTTTGGTGGAGATACATGGTAGAAAGAATAAGATGAATCAGTGCAGATATGTAACCAACCTCAGTGGTGTAGTGGTTAGCGCGGTGGACTTCGGATCTGGAGGTTGGTGGTTCGAGTCCAAGTCAAGTCATAAAACTTAGCGTAGTGCATTAAGCAGGGAACGACATTTGTGAAAAGCATTTATGCTTAACACAATTAAAATTCCTTTAAAATTCCAGTGCAGATATGTATAGTTATCTTACGCCTGAGCATAAGAAGTGTATGCAAACTCAATGCATTTCTCAAATTTGCTTGCAGTTTTCTTTTTATTCCACCTGATTTGTATGGTTGCCTGAAAACTATTGAGATATGCAATGTGCACAACATTTTGCAGAAACTTCTGAGGTAGTAAACTTGCCAGTATAATCTTGCCAGCCCAGTTAGCTTGGAGGGTAGCGCACTGGCCTTGAAGCCAAAGGCCACAGGTTCGTTCTCGGAACGGCTGAATTTCTCGTACTATGTACCTACTTACCAGGATTCGCTCCATCTCTGAATACTTTAGGCTGGTTTCTGTACTTCATAAAGTACTGTATATGTGCCATCTCATGATGAATAGTAATGAAATCTTTCATATTGACTTGAGTGCACATCTTGATTCTGAAATCGAGAATATTTTGCTATTAAGCGAAATGAAATTAAGCGAAAAGTTTTGACTCCTCGACTTTGCATTTAAACTGTAAAGCTATTTGGCGGTTTTACAGAAAGATTCATACCTAAATTTTGGGACCTTCGGGGGTCTTCTAAGGACCCAAGGGGACTTTGTGTGAGTTAGTTTAGTCCATTAGGTTGTTAGGTACCCATTAGGGGATTAGGGTACTGTTTTGTTAAGGTGGTGCAATATTAAACTGGTGAGATAAAGGGACACCTACAAATGTTCGACAGTCAATGGTGAAGTGGTCACTCACCTATAGTCTACGCCATCACAGAAGTCCCAGGCAGAGGGTTGACAGATAACATTACGGTCTATGGGGTCCAGGAAGATGGACTTGAGCCAGAAGTCAGGAGGCATGGCACTCATGTTGAGAGAAATGAAGAAGTCCTCGGCCACTCGGAACATGGCTTCTGGGGTGTAGCCCTGGAATGCAATTAGAATAGAACAAAATAGAGAATAGGCGCTCGTAAGCCTAGCCTAGCCCTGTGTATTACCATTACCACTATCTGAACAATAGATCAGTTGCGCTTACTTGGGTGGTGTTTCAAAGTCATAGAGCAGGAAAAATAAGGAAGAACTGAATTTTTCTTTTTCTTCTACGACTTCTAGATCCCGAGATAAATCGATTAAAAAAATGCCGGTAAATATAATAGAATAATTATAGTCATCTACGTGTAGGTCATTTCTTTAAGTAGGTATCTGCTACATTCTGTTATTATGTATTTACTTTTGTAGCGAAAATTTTCGCAAAAAATTGCTCTTGGAGCAGCAAAAACCTTATTGACTGGCTTTGTCGGATTTTTCCCAACTTTTTACATAAGAATCGACCATTTATTTATATTTTTTACCCATTTGCAACTGTTCCATTGTATCTTTTGTGTTGAAGACCACACTGTTTTGGTTATGGCTGTGGTTTACACAAGGCTAGTAGAGGGTCTAATGGCACAGTCGGGACTTGAATCCAAAAGTCAGACACTAGAAACCAATAGGAACTAGGAAGTTGAGCGAGAGTATAGTTAGAAACACACTATGGACTATCACGTCAAGTCACGTGATAGTAGTGGGGCTGTCCTGAATGAAATTACCTACAATATTATGGGAAAACTTTGAACTGCATCTTTCAGACTCCCCATGAGCTCACGTGACGTGATGGTAGTGTACCTTAAAGGTCTTACCTGTCGTATCATTTCGGGAGTAACATCAAGGAAACTTTTACCCGGGTATGGCATGGTAATGTCTAGAATATTAGACCAGGACTGTGCCTGCATGTCACCTGCAACAACAAACATACAACGTTTGACAATAAAACAAAGTGGTTGGGTGGGAGAGATGCTTTAGGAGAATACTGCCTTTGAAGAAATCGAAAAAATTGAGTGCCTTCCTAATCTAGTTGGTAGGAATTATTCGACATTTGTAAAGGCATGCGGAACCTTTTTGAGTATTGAATTTGATGAAAACATTTCCAAAGGGCATTTGTAGCACAGTTGGGCAATACATTTGAAATCAGTGGGTCCATTGTAAACCGTAATCTTGTAACTTACCTACCTAAATACATAATTACCGAGGTAGGTATGTACCTACAATTGTACATATTAGACTATGAAGGGGGGAAGTATATTGCTGATTTATTGATTCTGAGCCTTTCAATTACGTACATGATTTATGCATTAAATCCGTTGTGAAACCAAATTCTATACTTACCGAAACCAAATTCTATCTTTACCTAAGTATTTTGCTGATTTATTGATTCTAAGCCTTTCAATTACGTACATGATTTATGCATTAAATCCGTTGTGAAACCAAATTCTATACTTACCGAAACCAAATTCTATCTTTACCTATCTTTTGACTATGGCGACCCAGGTAATTTAGGTTTTGGTAACGGTGAAAATACACAAAGCGGATTTGGTAATACAGGCGGGGGATTTGACTCTCAAAACAATTTTGGAAACCAAGGAAACATACAAGCTGACATACCAAATATAAATACCATCAAGGTGCCAGAGGTAAATCAGAACTATCAAATATATTTCGATGGCAATCGACAGCATAAGCACAAGCAAACTCAAGATATCTTTAATGAGGTCAACACCGTGTTTGACAATCTGGAAAACAAAGCTGTGGTTCCGAATTTCGATCAGGTAGGAAATATTCAGAATGGACGGCAATTACAAAATAATGTAGGAAGAGCAATGAAGCAGTTGAAGCTAGCTCAGGCTGGCATGAGAGGATCAACAAGATTTCCAGAATCTCACACCGAACGAAACTCCAGAGAACACAACTTTCCTAGTGTGGGAAATAATGGGAACCAATTCAATACGTCACCCAATGAGAACCATTACAATTCACATGAATCAAGCCATTACCCCTCTGGAGAAACAAATACTAATGGGCAGAGCCAGTACCCTGGTAGTCAAGAATACACGAAGATAGACTATACCTTGCTAGGTGGATCATTCGAAAGCCATCAAAGCGAATCTGAAAATCACAGTTCTTGATGAAAATCCTCGAAGAAAGGGTTAAAAATTGAAAGAAAACATTCAAAGAATTTAGGCCTTTTCATACTAACTGTGTTCTGTGAAATGTTTTAAGCTGTATATTTTCACTCTGCAAGATTAATAGACTTATAGTCATCTATACGTGTAGGTCATTTCTTTAAGTAGGTATCTGCTACGTTCTGTTATTATGTATTTACTTTTGTAGCGAAAATTTTCGCAAAAAATTGCTCTTGGAGCAGCAAAAACCTTATTGACTGGCTTTGTCTCAGCCATTTTCCTATGAATATGGCTTGTATTAGGTTAAAATATTCTGTTATGTATTATTTGTGTATTGTACCCATGTACCTTATTAGACAATTCTTTTAATTTTAGTTACCAACATGAATATTCTGTAAATATTTATAAAGAAATATACAATACTAGCATAAAATTACAAACGTAATATTATCTATGATGTATCGAAAAATAAATAAATTGATTTAAAATATTGGGATTTTCTCTGTAAATATTCGGTTTATTATCCAGGATATCTTTTAGCATTGAATTGTCTGTGTACCCTGTACCTACTGTTGTAGATATAGGTACCTATAGATTTTTACTGCAAGGTATCTATCATTTGATGTCCTACTGTTGTAGATATAGGTACCTATCATTGAATTGTCTGTGTACCCTGTACCTACTGTTGTAGATATAGGTACCTATAGATTTTTACTGCAAGGTATCTATCATTTGATGTCCAAAGCATTTATGCTTAACACAATTAAAATTCCTTTAAAATTCCAGTGCAGATATGTATAGTTATCTTACGCCTGAGCATAAGAAGTGTATGCAAACTCAATGCATTTCTCAAATTTGCTTGCAGTTTTCTTTTTATTCCACCTGATTTGTATGGTTGCCTGAAAACTATTGAGATATGCAATGTGCACAACATTTTGCAGAAACTTCTGAGGTAGTAAACTTGCCAGTATAATCTTGCCAGTCCAGTTAGCTTGGAGGGTAGCGCACTGGCCTTGAAGCCAAAGGCCACGGGTTTGATTCCCAACCGGGTGAACTTTCAAGCAGGTAAGCTTCGTTCTCGGAACGGCTGACTTTGTCGTACTACTTACCAGGATTCGCTCCATCTCTGAATACTTTAGGCTGGTTTCTGTACTTCATAAAGTACTGTATATGTGCCATCTCATGATGAATAGTAATGAAATCTTTCATGTTGACTTGAGTGCACATCTTGATTCTGAAATTGAGAATATTTTGCTATTAAGCGAAATAAATTATAAGTTTTGACTCCTCGACTTTGCATTTAAACTGTAAAGCTATTTGGCGGTTTTACAGAAAGATTCATACCTAAATTTTGGGACCTTCGGGGGTCTTCTAAGGACCCAAGGGGACTTTGTGTGAGTTAGTTTAGTCCATTAGGTTGTTAGGTACCCATTAGGGGATTAGGGTACTGTTTTGTTAAGGTGGTGCAATATTAAACTGGTGAGATAAAGGGACACCTACAAATGTTCGACAGTCAATGGTGAAGTATTGACTTGAGTGCACATCTTGATTCTGAAATCGAGAATATTTTGCTATTAAGCGAAATGAAATTAAGCGAAAAGTTTTGACTCCTCGACTTTGCATTTAAACTCTATAGCTATTTGGCGGTTTTGCAGAAAGATTCATACCTAAATTTTGGGACCTTGGGGGGTCTCTTAAGGACCCAAGGGACTTTGTGTGAGTTAGTTTATTAGGTTGTTAGGTACCCATTAGGGTACTGTTTTGTTAAGGTGGTGCAATATTAAACTGGTGAGATAAAGGGACACCTACAAATGTTCGACAGTCAATGGTGAAGTGGTCACTCACCTATAGTCTACGCCATCACAGAAGTCCCAGGCAGAGGGTTGACAGATAACATTACGGTCTATGGGGTCCAGGAAGATGGACTTGAGCCAGAAGTCAGGAGGCATGGCACTCATGTTGAGAGAAATGAAGAAGTCCTCGGCCACTCGGAACATGGCTTCTGGGGTGTAGCCCTGGAATGCAATTAGAATAGAACAAAATAGAGAATAGGCGCTCGTAAGCCTAGCCTAGCCCTGTGTATTACCATTACCACTATCTGAACAATAGATCAGTTGCGCTTACTTGGGTGGTGTTTCAAAGTCATAGAGCAGGAAAAATAAGGAAGAACTGAATTTTTCTTTTTCTTCTACGACTTCTAGATCCCGAGATAAATCGATTACCGCTATACTGTAGTAATAGAAAGTAAAAATGAGTATGATTCTTTATGTCCAGAAACTAATGAAGAAATATTATACAATGAAAATAATAAGCTGGGATACTTAACTTAAGTAGTATTAGGTGACAATTTAATTTCCTTCAAAAGAAGAACAATAAATAAAAGTAATGTGCTTTGGTTACTTGATTAAAACAAAGATCCAACCCATACCTAATACCGCCTCTCACAACTTAAAACTGTAACCTGAGAATAATAGATCAGTTGCGCTTACTTGGGTGATGTTTCAAAGCCATGGAGCAGGAAAAATGAGAACCAACGGAATTTTTCTTTTTCTTCTACGTTTTCTAGATACCGAGATAAATCGATTTAAAAAATACCGGTAAATCGTAAACTTTGACGTCACGGCATACGCTCCCGTAGGCGATGACGCCCTTCAAAAGTCAATTTTCTTTCTGTGTTCGTGAGAGAGAGCCAAAAGCAAATCTAGAGCAAAAAAGTTTTCTACAACTGATGTTTTTCTCCACCTGTCATGGGTAAGAAAGTGTCCGATACAATTCGAAACACCCTGTATACATGTTTTACATCAGCGGGTACCACTAGACTTGTCAGCACAGGGACATTAATCATTTTAACACCTCCACGTTTCAAAGTTATAGAGCAGGAAAAATGAGGACCTACGGAATTTTTCTTTTTCTCCTACGACTTCTAGATCCCGAGATAAATCGATTTAAAAAATACTGGTAAATCGTGAACTGTGATGTTTCAAAGTCACTGAGCAGGAAAAATGAGGACCAACGGAATCTTTCTTTTTCTTCTACGACTTCTAGATCCCGAGATAAATCGATTAAAATCTATCCAGTCTATCATCTTCCCCCTTTCCAATAGAACAGTTGCGCTTACTTGTGTGATGTTTCAAAGCCATAGAGCAGGAAAAATGAGGACCAACGAAATTTTTCTTTTTCTCCTACGACTTCTAGAACCTGAGATAGATCGATTTAAAAAATACCGGTAAATCGTGAACTTTGACGTCACGGCATACGCTCCCGTAGGCGATGACCCTTTCTCCCACAATCCCAAGAATAAAGAGAAACAATAAAAACGAAAATAAAAAGCTCAAGACAAAAACAATAATAATAACAATCAGCCTAATGGATGATGAGACAACATCATTTTCAAATTAGACGAAGGAAAACAAATGGGGGGAGCCACTACTAACCTTCCCGTCACCCATTCATCTTGTTACCAAGCCCAGTGTTTCTTCGCACAGGACTCCTGCTAGTCTGGCTTACAGGGTGGGAAGTCTTGATAGCAACACCACCAAGTTATTTTATTACGAGTGAACAACCCTTTATTTTCCCGAGACGGGTTACTTTCAGAGGAGATTACTGTTTGAACTTCTCGGGGCATACTAATGGGAAACTCTGGCCTTTGGAAACGCAGACATACTACAAGATGGATAAGCTACGACACAAAGATAAACAGTCAAAGTAACGAAATTTTATTATAGGTGGATTACTCCTTTCGAAAGTCAAATTTCTGTGTTCGTGAGAGCTAAAAGCGAATCTGGAGCAAAAACGTTCTGTACAACTGATATTTTTCTCCACCTGTCATGGGATACGATTGTCCGATACGATTCGAAACACCCTGTATACTAGTGTATACATGTTTTACATCAGCGGGTACACCACTAGACTTGTCAGCACAGGGACATTAATCATTTTAACACCTCCACTCCCCTCTCTCTCATTCCCTCTATCCAGTCTATCATCTTCCCCCTTTCCAATAGAACAGTTGCGCTTACTTGTGTGATGTTTCAAAGCCATAGAGCAGGAAAAATGAGGACCAACGAAATTTTTCTTTTTCTCCTACGACTTCTAGAACCTGAGATAGATCGATTTAAAAAATACCGGTAAATCGTGAACTTTGACGTCACGGCATACGCTCCCGTAGGCGATGACGTCACATCAAATGTCCCGAGCAAAGCTCCCTCGCAGGCAACGCATTAATGTGTTTGTGCGCATACGTTTCTGCGCATTTCTTTCTGCTCTTCCGCAAGCGTGCTTGCATACTGGCGCTACCTAGCGAAACAACTGCCTGAAGTCTGACGTCACACATCTTTGAACTCTTTCATTACTTAGAACGGAAAATGAAAATTGAATTTTCGACCTTTTACTTATACATAGTTATTTTTTCGGAGTTTTGACCTCAGATTTAGATTTTTCACTACTTTTTACATAGGAATCGACCATTTATTAATATTTTTTACCCATTTGCAACTGCTCCATTCCCCCCTATACCCATCTTCCTTCCTTCCAATCCCCTCTCTTCCTTCCTCTCTACTTCTCCATCTTCCTCCTTCTTTGTCTCTCCTTCGTCCTTCTTCTTTTTCGTCTCCTTCTTTCCTCGTTTTTCTTCTTAGGCCTATTCTTCTCCTTCTCCATCTTCCTCCTCGTTCCATATTCTTCGTCATCGCTCTCTTCTTCCTCTGTTGTTCTCTATCTTCGTCACCACCTCCTCTTCTCTTTTTCTTTATCGTATTCTCTTTCTCCTCCTGTCTTTTCTATCCATTTCTTTTTATTTATTTCTTTTACAACACTACCACCCCCATTCTTCATCCCATTTCTTTCAATTCTAGAAGTATTCCCCTCCTCCATTTCTGGCATATAAATATGAAAATTGATATCTCCTCTGACAAACGAATCAACATGAATGTTGATGTTGATGATGAATCAACATGAATGTTGATTATGTTCCTCATTAAACTTTCCCCAGGGTTAATGAGGTAAAAACAACCCCAAGTATAAAATTCCAGTATCATATTTCTTTCCCTTCAATTATTTTTATTTATTTTAATAATTTTTCACAATCTACAATTTCCTTTTTTCCTTTATTCTTTTTTGTCATTTTCCAACGATTGAAAGCTAAAATCATAAAATGACAACATAACTAACGCCTCCAATCTCATTCCGCAGTCTACGAGTAGTCCAAGTAGTCTGCTGTCCCTCAGCTTACATCAACAGCCCACAGCCACAGCCTACTACATGACAAGCCCAAACACAGACCACTCCACTTGGAAATAGCAATGAGAATTTTTTTTTAGCAAATATGAACGACCTTGTTGCCGGCACAGTGAGACACACAAGGCGTCCTTTGTTGTTCACACAGCTGTTCTCAAACGGGTACGCCTACCCTATCATGGCCGGGGTCCACAAGGTACAACTCCTGGATTAGGTTAAAGTTTAAACTCATGGATTAAGGCTATCTGATAGGCTTTTTTTTCCTTCTTCTTCTTTTTAATCAACTGATCAGATTGCTTAATGAAAAAAAAAAAAAAATCAGACAGAAAGTAGACCTTCGATGGGCGGGAATGCGACACCTTGGATTTCCAATGGTTGAACGAATTCCCGTATTTTCTATTAAAAGAGGGGAAATAAGCCTCAGGGAAGGGGGTGAAATCGCCCCTATTTACGAAGGGAAAATACATCTAGTTCCATTTCATTGGCCTTCAAAACCATATCAATACCCAAACTAACATGGTACATAGGACTGGGAACCGCTAGGACCTGCTAGGTTGATCAGCTGATTTATCAATCACCTGTTTATAACACGAGTATAAAGTATAGACTGTATAAGGTTTACATTATGACTGTACTCTCTCATTACATCTCGTCTACCCATAGAACAGCTGTTGCCCTGATATCACACATACGGTTTGCTGATAAGCAAATTCTTACAATATTGCATACAGTGTTGGGATTTTGATAAACGGGCTTTCTCTCCTCGTGAAAATGTTCAACTTCGGAAAATTCGTAGAGCCTTTCGTACACAAAATGATATTGATGATAGGAACCATGTTGGTGATATTGTAATGGTGATCATTTGATCAACAGATCGAAGTGATAGTAAAAACAAAAGGAAATGATGACATTCGTGTTTTCACAACAGCTGTTGCCCTGATATCAACACACACACACACACACACACACACACACACACACACACACACACACACATACATACGGTTTGCTGATAAGCAAATTCTTACAATGTTCACATATTGCATACAGTGTTGGGATTTTGATAAACGGGCTTTCTCTCATCGTGAAAATGTTCAACTTCGGAACATTCGTAGAGCCTTTCGTACACAAAATGATGCTGGAGACAGGAACTAAGTATGTTGGTGATATTGATGATAGGAACCATGTTGGTGATATTGTAATGGTGATCATTTTGATCAACAATATTGCATAAAGTGTTGGGTTTTTGATAAACGGGCTTTCTCTCATCGTGAAAATGTTCAACTTCGGAACATTCGTAGAGCCCTTTCGTACACAAAATGATGTTGGTGATAGGAACTAAGTATGTTGGTGATATTGATGATAGGAACTATGTTGGTGATATTGATGATAGGAACTATGTTCGTGATATTGATGATAGGACCTATGTTGGTGATATTGTAATGGTGATCATTTGATCAACAGATCGAAGTGATAGTAAAAACAAAAGGAAATGATGACATTCGTGTTTTCAATGGGGATAGAAACAACCATACCTTGTAGATACATTGGTCACACATACAGATACAAACATATTAAGGTGTACGGGAAACTATACCTACACGGAATTGAATGTCATTTTGGTTGTGGTTTAACATCAGGGGCCAAGCTTTGGCACTTAGTCCCATGTCTACAATCTCTGAATTCCCAGGTACTTTCGGCAGAGGGCTGAAAAGACTCAATATCATGTCACAAATCCCTCCCATGTTATCCCTGAGTATGTTCCGAGACTGTTCGGGTAAAGCATCCGAGCATGCTCCGATCGTACCATGAGATTGTTATCAATAAATTTGAAAATTTTGAATCAGGGCCTAGGCCTAAGCCCAAGCTTATATTCTGGAAGCGTCCACGAAGAAAGAAAAAGTTTTTTTTTACAATATTGAAATCTTACCCTAAGATCAGACAGGAAATTGATCTGATGGAACTGCAGCCTGGGAGGATTAAACTACAAACTACTCCCACCCCAACAACAACAGCCCTGACATTTCCAATATTCATGTTCTGCTTGCATATAATTACTCATGCAATCCACACACACACACACCTTTACACCTGTAGTATACATATGTTGTAAATACAACATGTTATTTACACCACCAACTCCATATCTAATCAATACTATTCCATATATTATAATACAATATCATCACAAGATATCCATACATCCTTTTTCCCGCTTTGTACAGGTCACTACAGGGTAGAGACAAAGTAAGATCCATATAGCCTCCTTTCCCCCCCCCCCTGGTCACATTACAGGGTAGAGACAAAGTTTGGAGCCCCATTCATTTGATCCACACAGGTCCTTAGCAGAAAGAAATGTTAGTCCCACGATCCCATCAAACTACAAGGACCAAACACGGAAATCGAATTTTGAGTAAAACGGCTCTAACGCAAAGTTTTGTGATTTCCAATGACAAGTATTGGGAGGATTCTACAAAGAGTCGTGTACTTCGACCAGCAATAGAAAAAAAAAACACATTTTTTTACTACTTCTTCACAACATATTGCATAAGCCGTTCTACACCAAAAGGGCCCAGATCGGGCATGACCCTTCTTCAATAAAAAGCTGGCATCTCATCTTACCTTGCTCAACTTCTCTCCCTCATGATGCGGTAGGAGAGTGCGCAAACTCTGAAAGCCTGCGTTTATACTCTGCATGCGTCTGCGCTCATTGGAGTTTGCAATCTCACGACGGATGCGCTTCTCCTTGTCTGTACAGGGTGTCAACAGATGTGAGGGACCCCGCGGTGGCGACTCGTTCTCCGAGCCGAGGCTGCAAACACACAGACACAAGTTTAACATTAGGAAGAACATTTACGAGAAACAGTAGTAGAGTATCTAAAAATAATCAGGACACCTTACTACTAGTATTGCAAATGGGTTTTGAGGTTACAAATGGGATACATGCAAATGGGAAAGGTTTAAATTTACTCAAAGGTAATACGCAAGTACATAGAAGCATGCCCGAAGAAAATGGGCTGGACATCTTATCTGCAAGTCTATAGGTTTAGTTTTCTGGCACTTTGGGCTTCTACGCAAGCGTAGACACATGGGAAATAAGTTCAAAATCCACCAGGAAACGAAAGCTTCCTCACTGACCAGGATTTGAACTCAGTACCTCAGGGTCCACAGTGAATGCTCCTAACGGCTAACCACTCTGACTTCGGTTACTAAGGAAGACGTTAAAACTGAAAGGTCCAATCAAATGCCAGGACTTCAAGGACACATCAGAATGTTCTAATAAAGGACCTTATTACTAGAAGACTTCCGTAAAAGGTAAAATACAATCGCCTGATCCAGAAATTGGCAACAGATGACGGAAAATAGAGAAGAGATCTTTGAACTGTTGCCAGATGACATGCGATCTGTGCAGTGTTGTCAGATGACAGGTTTACCTCACGGCATATCAAGGCTTATCCCCCGGCACTAACATACTTCATTTGGTCATGAGAAACAGTAGGTAGGCCAGTCTAGTTAGCTCTGAGGGTAGCCCGTCTGCCTTGTAAGCGGGTTCGATTCCCGCCCGGTGCGGATTTTAACCTAAACAGATAAAGTTCGTTCTCGGCTTATCGGCAAGGCTGACTTTCTCCTATTCTGTCTCTTCTCTCTTCGCTTTCGGACGACGAGACCTTAGCAGTTACCCTCTATCCCTCCCTCTATCCTTCACTGGAAAACCAACACTTCTTCAGGACAGCACCAAATTTGGCATGCTTCAGTAGGGCCCGGACAACAAAGAGACCACCGCAGCATCACAAGGTGGTGAGCGCTTAGATGAGTCTGGCTGGGGGACGTTAAACAGGGAGTAGACCAGCTTAGTCTGGCTGGGGGACTTTAAACAGGGAGTATACCAGCCTGAATTTCCTTTGCTAAAGAAATAGCTAAGGTTGAGTGCGAAGGGCATCTACTCGTAAAATTTGTAGCCATAACCAAATGTCAGCCCAAAGCAATCACCATAGTTAGGGCTGATAACCTAGTTTGGTGCAGATATGTATAGTTATCTTACGCCTGAGCATAAGAAGTGTATGCAAACTCAATGCATTTCTCAAATTTGCTTGCACTTTTCTTTTTATTCCACCTATTTGTATGGTCGCCTGAAAACTATTGAGATATGCAATGTGCACAACATTTTGCAGAAACTTCTGAGGTAGTAAACTTGCCAGTATAATCTTGCCAGCCCAGTTAGCTTGGAGGGTAGCGCACTGGCCTTGAAGCCAAAGGCCACAGGTTCGTTCTCGGAACGGCTGAATTTCTCGTACTATGTACCTACTTACCAGGATTCGCTCCATCTCTGAATACTTTAGGCTGGTTTCTGTACTTCATAAAGTACTGTATATGTGCCATCTCATGATGACTCTTTTGATTATGGCGACCCAAGTAATTTAGGTTTTGGTAACGGTGAAAATACACAAAGCGGATTTGGTAATACAGGCGTAGTGAGGGCTCTTTTGATTATGGCGACCCAAGTAATTTAGGTTTTGGTAACGGTGAAAATACACAAAGCGGATTTGGTAATACAGGCGGAGGATTTGACTCACAAAACAATTTCGGAAACCAAGGAAACATACAAGCTGACATACCAAATATAAATACCATCAAGGTGCCAGAAGTCAATCAGAACTATCAAATATATTTTGATGGCAATCGACAGCATAAGCACAAGCAAACTCAAGATATCTTTAATGAGGTCAACACCGTGTTTGACAATCTGGAAAACAAAGCTGCGATGGCAATCGACAGCATAAGCACAAGCAAACTCAAGATATCTTTAATGAGGTCAACACCGTGTACACAAGGCTAGTAGAAGGTCTAATGGCACAGTCGGGACTTGAATCCAAAAGTCAGACATTAGAGACCAATAGAAACTAGGAAGTTGAGCGAGAGTATAGTTAGAAACACACTATGGACTAACACGTCAAGTCACGTGATAGTAGTGGGGCTGTCCTGAATGAGATTACCTACAATATTATGGGAAAACTTTGAACTACATCTTTCTGACTGCCCATGAGTTCACGTGACGTGATGGTAGTGTACCTTAAAGGTCTTACCTGTCGTATCATTTCGGGAGTAACATCAAGGAAACTTTTACCCGGGTATGGCATGGTAATATCTAGAATATTAGACCAGGACTGTGCCTGCATGTCACCTGCAACAACAAACATACAACGTTTGACAATAAAACAAAATGGTTGGGTGGGAGAGATGCTTTAGGAGAATCCTGCCTTTGAAGAAAGCGAAAAAACTGAGTGCCTTCCTAATCTAGTTGGTAGGAATTATTCGACATTTGTAAAGGCATACGGAACCTTTTTGAGTATTGAATTTGATGAAAACATTCCAAAAGGGCATTTGTAGCACAGTTGAAATCAGTAGGTCTATTGTAAACCGTAATCTTGTAACTTACCTAAATACATAATTACCGATGTAGGTATGTACCTACAATTGTACATATTAGACTATATTTTGCTGATTTATAAGGGGGGAGTATTTTGCTGATTTATTGATTCTAAGCCTTTCAATTACGTACATGATTTATGCATTAAATTCGTTGTGAAACCAAATTCTATACTTACCGAAACCAAATTCTATCTTTACCTAGAATGTGTGCAGGTAGAGGGGCTTCTTTGCTGATTTTCTCCGGTCCATACAGATCCCTCAGCTTCCTTCGCACATAAGCATGCAGCTGTTCATATAGGGGTCGAATCTGCTCCCAAACATCCTCCATTTCTTGGCGGAAGAACGGTGATTCGTAGGCGAATTGCCAGTATTGGCCAAAATCAGTCAGATCTGTGGAGGAGAAAATGAGCGAACGAGGCGAGTTCCATCTTATCAACTATTGTCACTTTTTATTAATCTTATTATCCTCTAAACGCCCAAGGACTTGGGGCGTTTTGTAGGCTTATAAATAGAACAATCCAATATTGGATTGGTTATTGCTGACTACAAGGTACACATTTTGCCGGGCTTTAAGGACTACAAAAATAATGTCCAAAATTTCGGACAGTCACTGAGCCTTTAGAGGATAATAAACTCAATATAAGATAGGTAATGGAAAGAATGAGAAACAACTCATTTTTGTCCTGTTTCGCAAAGACTCTCGAATTGGCAGAACAATGTTAAATTGGTCGTTTGAGAGCCCAGTAGGGGCCCAATTTCCGAGTGACCTGGCGCTAGCTAGAAAACAACTGTTGGAATTGGAAAAGCTCAAATCCTCTAACATCTAACTCAATTCAATAAATGTACAGTTGTATAGAGTACATACAAACCTAACAACTAACCCTATAACCAAGCAATTATTTAAAGAACAGTAAAATTTAACGTTATCAAACGCCGCATTGATATCAACCAAAGCTCACGTGTAGGGCGAGGTTACTAGAGGCATTCTCTACCACCTGACAACGGATGCATGATTAAGGACCTGAGAACATCCCAGAAGTTTCCCACGACCTTGCCAGTTGCCATCCATTGTTGTTCCAAGACCACCAGCTACTTAACTCTAAGGTCTAGGATAGCACAAACCGCATGGTTGACTCCGGGCTTGTGGTTCTTTAACCTCAGCACACTTATCAACTTATTTTATTGACTAGTACTTACCTGTCCTAGGTAGTACTAGTACCTACGTTTAGTATTATAAGTAGTAACTGGTATCTACGTTTACTAGTAACTTATTAACTTACTTTATTGTCTATTATACTATTTCTAAGCAAATATGCTGAGCAGTGTAATGCTTATCAGATTAACAGCACTATGCATTTAGATCTTGGTAGGATTTTAGTTCTGTTACTTCGTAAGGATAAAAATCTGGTGTGAACATCACACGACTTTCTATTACATTTGCGGAATACGTATTTGAAAAAAAAAAAAAAAAAAATGCATGTGACGAGGTGTGCCTACTGAGAGGGTGATGGCTTCGGAGATAGCCTCGTGGAACGCTGAAATGGAAATGGGTTAAGCACGATTCAAGGTGGTGAGAGCTTAGATGAGTCTGGCTGGGGGACGTTAAACAGGGAGTAGACCAGCTTAGTCTGGCTGGGGGACTTTAAACAGGGAGTATACCAGCCTGAATTTCCTTTGCTAAAGAAATAGCTAAGGTTGAGTGCGAAGGGCATCTACTCGTAAAATTTGTAGCCATAACCAAATGTCAGCCCAAAGCAATCACCATAGTTAGGGCTGATAACCTAGTTTGGTGCAGATATGTATAGTTATCTTACGCCTGAGCATAAGAAGTGTATGCAAACTCAATGCATTTCTCAAATTTGCTTGCAGTTTTCTTTTTATTCCACCTATTTGTATGATCGCCTAAAAACTATTGAGATATGCAATGTGCACAACATTTTGCAGAAACTTCTGATGAACATAGTAAACTTGCCAGTATACCTAATCTTGCCAGCCCAGTTAGCTTGGAGGGTAGCGCACTGGCCTTGACGCCAAAGGCCACAGGTATGATTCCCAACCGGCTGAACTTTCAAGCAGGTAAGCTTCGTTCTCGGAACGGCTGACTTTCTCGTACTACTTACCAGGATTAGCTCCATCTCTGAATACTTTAGGCTGGTTTCTGTACTTCATAAAGTACTGAATATGTGCCATCTCATGATGAATAGTGATGAAATCTTTCATGTTGACTTGAGTACACATCTTGATTCTGGAATTGAAAACATTTTGTTATTATTGTTGTTATTAAACAAAGTGTTTTATTTTTTGAGGTTTGATAAAAGTAACTACTGTAACTCTTGAGGTATTATCGTCCCGCAAGCGGAGAGAACGAACCTTATTCGTTCAGAATAAAATCTTCAGCTGTAGCCGATAGGTGATGGCAGAATAAAGAAAGGATATCTTTTCTTTCTGCCATACACCGCGGTGATGGTCTCCAGCCATGTTTTATTGGCTCGTCGTGATCTTTTACCTGTTTATCACCAAATTTTACCACTACTATCATTTTGCCATCAAATACACAAGCCAGTAGGTACCAAACTTTTACCTGTAGTCTCCGCCTACGCCATTCGATCCACGTGTGTTCCAGTTCAGCCCAGTCCCGACTTTTGGCCATCAGGGACGTTATGTCCGGATCTAGACGGAGGTTACAACGGAGTGGTTCATCATGGGCACATATGGAGGCCGAATTGTAAATAGCCAGCATGTCGTTGATGAGACGATATCCCCTCCTCTCCTTTCACGAATTTTGTAATGTAGCTTTTTTCTCGCATTACGATCCGCCATCTTGTTTTACATTAAGAATATAGGAAGTTTTGGCGGTAAAATTTCATCAGCTGATTTTTTTAATCGTCAATTTTTACCCCCACTACCAAAATTCTTCTATTTTATTATCCCCCTGGAAAATCCTAATGTCGATGCGCATTAACATTACGAAAGGAAAATAGGCTTATACTTACTATTCAAATTGGCAGCATAGTTGCTCAGTTCGATCAGTTGCTCGTACATGTCCCGGATTTTCTGTCCCGTCCGCCTACGCCATTCGATCCACGTGTGTTCCAGTTCAGCCCAGTCCCGACTTTTGGCCATCAGGGACGTTATGTCCGGATCTAGACGGAGGTTACAACGGAGTGGTTCATCATGGGCACATATGGAGGCCGAATTGTAAATAGCCAGCATGTCGTTGATGAGACGATTGTACTGGGGGATAGAATTAGAATAGAATAGAATTAGAATATAATATTGAAGAGTAGAACAGAGAAGAGAAAAGAGATAGAAAAAATAATAGAACAGAAAAGAGAGGGAGAGAGAGAGAAAAGAATAGAACAAAAAAGAATTGGGCGAGCCATTCAGCATTCATTATTAGGCGGACCTGACGACAGGTACATCTGATCAGGTCTACCTGAAAGTGTGACTGCTCATCAGGTATCAGGTAGACCTGATTAGGTGTACTTGACAGTGGCTGGCTTTGGGGTCGAACTTTCCAGGAGAATAGAACATTATTATGTACCTACAACTACCATACCTACTATTAATGATGTTTTAATTAGAACAAGGAATGAAGAATGACTCACTTTTTAGACGTAGGTAAAACAATTAGGTAGGTAGAGGTATGCATAAATAAACAAGAAAACTAAAACCGGCTTAGTTTACTGTCACGAATTTTCCATAAGTCACCGCCCTAATATGTAGAAAACCCGAAAATGACAAGTTTCCAAAGTTATTGAACCCATGTCTCGTATAGTTTATAGTTTGTCAAAATAATAGTCGATGTGCTTGCGTCTATTGTTTGTTTATTATTATTATTATTATTGATTTTTTTCCATAATATTGTATGTAATTTCGATCAGGACAGCCACACTGCCCTCACGTCACGTGAGCTCATGGGGAGTCGGAAAATGTAGTTCAAAGTTTTCCCATAATATTGTAGATTATTTCCTTCAGGATAGCCACACTGCCCTCACGTCACGTGAGCTCATGTGACGTGATAGAACTACTCACCCTGTCCAGTTGATCAGGTGGTAGGGCAGTGGGCCCAATAGTGGCCAGGTAGCGCAGCTGCCGCCAAGTTCTCTCGTTCTGAATGACGTCCGGGTTTATTTGGTTGACAATGTCGTGCACTTTCCGCTGGAAGTCTGAATAGATGACTTGCTGCTCCAGCTGAAAAGAAGAAAGAGATTGAATAGAGTTAGTGTTGCCTGTGGAATATGTTTCCCTTCGTTGGACTCTTATTAGGCCAGCTACTATCAGGTAGATCTGATCAGGCATACCTGACAAGTGATGAGCACACACACTATCAGGTAGACCTGATCAGGTGTACCTTCGTAGGGTCTAACTGATAGTGAGTGGCTGGCCTTGGAAATTGAATCTTATAGAAAAAGACCTAAAATTTTGGCAAAGGAGGTTGTTGAATTGTTGATGTTTACAAGCTACTAGCAAATGGACAGTTTTCAGCAGAAAAGAACCATCCATAAGGGAACTTGCCTTACGGATGATTTTTTTCTGCTTAAATGCTGTCCAAATTAAGGGGAAACTGTAGCGAAAATTTAACATCCCCTAACTACCAAAATCCTTCTTTCAAAATCCTCCCACAGCCCTCCCTTATTGTCAGTAGATAAGTAGGTAACAACCTAATGTCGATAGAGAACACCCTGTAATTTTAAAATCTAAGTCACAATGTAGAATGTGGCCCACGTACACATGGAAGTTGGAAACCCCTGACCTAGGTATTTCAAGATTTTGAAGCACTTTAGGTATTAGGTAGCAGAAGATCGAGAACCATCTGTACCATGGCGTACTGCTGCAAACCAAGCCCTCGGCTGCTAACCAATGATGATAATGAACTATAGTTACTTACTTACCTATTCGCACCTCCAATTTACCTACTTGGTTTTAATTTACCAGTCATGTAGGTATGTGCTATATATAGGTAGGTAACCAATAACTAACTATCTGTTCTATTGTTTCTTTATTGTTAAAAATAAAACACTAATTGTAGGTACATATTAGGTACTTACCTATGTACCAGTAGGTATCTATTAACTAACCATCTTTAGATCTTGTACCTACATAGGTGGGTACCTACATTGTCGTATTTGTCAGGTACATCCTAAGTGTTATTACTGGCACGATTACCTACCTTTTCCGTATTAGGTAGGTATTTTACTATTATTACCTAGTTTGTATTAAGTAGTTTACTTCGTATAGCCGAAATCATTTGGTATGCCTTCTGGCATTCATGAAAAATAAATTAAATTATCTGCAACTGGGATTTTTTTCTGCATAATTGATATCATTATATGTATGCTCAATGCAAATTATAAACTCGGCCAATTTATCTTTGGTTTGTCCTGTCAGAATGAGAGAGAAAAGTCCATTTACGTCCGCAGTCTAATAGTTTTTTCATAGGTAAATCTATACACGAATCTAACGTAAAGTCTTATTTAATTTATGAGAAACACCTGAAAATAGGTGCCTACTTTGGAATTTTGACAAAAGGAACCTATTCGTGGCACCACCCTGTATAAGGTAGGTAAATAGTACGAGGCGAACAATGGTGAATTAATTTAATATCCTGAATATCCTGAACGTATTAGAGAGATGAAAACACACGCGCTCTTCAAGATCATTGCAATTATGAACCTACTGGGTGGAACGTGCATCAGAAGCACCAACTCGTAGATTTCGATAGGATGCATCGCTAACCAGAGTAAACCACTCGTAGTCATTCATGAGAATCACCTAAAATACCTAGAGAATAGATGGCGCTTAGATGGCGCTAACCAGAGAACATGGATGCATTGCGATCTAGCGGTTACTGACGGCACTCTTTCCCCTAATACCTGGGTCTACACTTCAACAATCAGGGTTTAAACTTTGCTACCTCTTGGATTGAGCAAATCTGATTGGCTGAAAATTTTGAAGTTAACCAATCACTCCAATCAGATCGCTTATCCACGAGTTAAAGCCAGTTCAAACTTTGATCGTGGCCCAATCGGTCGATACACAAAAAGAACAATCTGAGGTTTAGGTAGATAGCCCTAAAGGCCTAAAGGATGGGTTAAGCTTATACGGATCTTGATAGTGGCCATTAATCAATCTCAATGATGGTGAAGTGATTAGCGCGGTGGACTTCAGTTCTGGAGGTTGGTGGTTTGAGTGCAAGTCATAAAATTTATCGAGATTATTTGAGATGTATCAAGTGAGGAATGATATTTGTGGTACACGAGTAGGTACCTAATTTATTTTATTGTATTTATAGTTTATACTCACATATGTTTCTACCAACCTTGTGTTAGCTGGGGGTTGGTGGTTCGAGTCCAAGTCGTATAGCCGTATTTCGTGAAAACCATTTGGTAAGCATTCGGGCATTCATTGAAAAATAAATTAAATTATCTGCAACTGGGATTTTTTCTGCATAGTTGATATGATTATATGCTCAATGCAAATAATCTCGACCAATTTATCTTTGGTTTGTCCTGTCAGAATGAGACAGAAAAGTCCATTTACGTCCACAGTCTAATTGTCTAATGGGTCTTTCACAGGTAATCTACACGAATCTAACGTTAAGTCTTATTTAATTTATAAGAAGCACCTGCAAATAGGTGCCCACTTTGGCATTTCGACAAAAAGGAACCTATTCGTGGCACCACCCTGTATAAGGTAGGTAAATAGTACGAGGCGAACAATGGTGAATTAATTTAATATCCTGAATATCCTGAACGTATTAGAGAGATGAAAACACACGCGCTCCTCAAGATCATTGCAATTATGAACCTACTGGGTGGAACGTGCATCAGAAGCACCAGATTTCGATAGGATGCATCGCTAACCAGAGTAAACCACTCGTAGTCATTCATGAGAATCACCTAAAATACCTAGAGATAGATGGCGCTAACCAGAGAACATGGATGCGTTGCGATCTAGCGGTTACTGAGGGAACTCTTACCCAATCAGGGTTTAAACTTTGCTACCTCTTGGATTGAGCAAATCTGATTGAACCAATGATGATAATGAACTATAGTTACTTACTTACCTATTCGCACCTCCAATTTACCTACTTGGTTTTAATTTACCAGTCATGTAGGTATGTGCTATATATAGGTAGGTAACCAATAACTAACTATCTGTTCTATTGTTTCTTTATTGTTAAAAATAAAACACTAATTGTAGGTACATATTAGGTACTTACCTATGTACCAGTAGGTATCTATTAACTAACCATCTTTAGATCTTGTACCTACATAGGTGGGTACCTACATTGTCGTATTTGTCAGGTACATCCTAAGTGTTATTACTGGCACGATTACCTACCTTTTCCGTATTAGGTAGGTATTTTACTATTATTACCTAGTTTGTATTAAGTAGTTTACTGTCGTGATTACACAGATACTAGATACCTAATATCCAAGTCTATGTACCTACATTATTTTCTTAAAGCACGTAAACCTATTCATTAAGCAGTGAACATTATCGAAGATCATACATGCTGCTTTAAAGTTGGGTGCAGTTTTCTTTACAATGAAGTAGGTATCTTGGGTACATACTTAAATATCCAAACATTCAGGGTGGTATCAGGTTTGTGTCTACTTAACTCATACCAGTCATACCAGTCCTATCTCTGGTAGCAGGTAGATTATCATTTTTATTCATTCATTATCCTTTACAAAAGAAATTATTTTTTTGGGGCAGTTGAGAGACATCCCGTTAACTGCTGAAGACACAACAGGCTTTCCTGAATCGTCTTTTTGCTTGGATTTCACAACTATATCCTCAGTTCTCCTCATGAGGATGACTGCATCCCGAAATAGCCAGCAGCTCGTGTTGTCCCAGACGGTAAACCGTCCAGATACCAACCACGCGCAACATTGCTTAACTTCAGAGATTTGAAAACTGGTGCATACAACGCAATCCCTCTACAATGTGTAATCTAACAACGTGCTAAGTTAAGCAAGAACAAGCTTCCTTGATTAATATCTACACTAAGGTGGATTTAATGTTTTGATTTGGACTCGAACCATTATCTTCTGAATTTGAAGTCCACTAACCACTACACTACAAAAGTTGATTGGTCATCCTGTATAGAACCATTAAATCTTGTACTCCCCGTGTCTTCTTATCACAAGGTGTCCAGTTGGGTTAAGGCTTATTAAGTGTGCACAGAGTTTGTTATTGAGTAATTCAGACAGAGACAGAATAGAGTAATAGAGAGCCTCTCATGGACTGTAAGTATAAGTACAATATCTTCCTGAAACCTGCAATTATTAACCCTCGTATGCCAAAGGGCCCTCCCCTTGGAGTAGGGGTACCCATTTATTATTATTTTAAGGAGGGACAGATTAAAAAAGTCCAAAGTGTTCAACGTCACTCTATAACTGCTATGTTTTTTTCGTGAAGGGGTTTTTACCTTCTTTTTGACATTAACCTCACACAGTGTGAGTGGGGTCGGGAAAAGCCAGTGGCACGCGATTGCCTAGATGGTCACCCATCCGGAAACCAACCATGCACACCGTTGCTTAACTTCAGTAAACCATTGGGAACCAGTGGATTCAACCTCACCGGTGGCTTCCCTTAAATGAGTGGGTAGTTTTCACCCGCCCCCCTTAGGAATGAAAGTTGCTAGCTTGGGAAATCTAGGGTTAAAGCTAGAACCATTCTCAGCATAAGCACAAATGATACACTAAGATTAATGACATCGTATCTACCTTCTTGTGATCGTGCTGTATTGTGCAAATTGAGATGGATTATACTTCCTGGTTTATTAAGTTTCATGAAGAACAAAAAGCTGGCATGATTTAATAAGTTAAATAGATATGTGAAAACAGAACCATCCCCTCCCTCTTCCTGTGATGAATGAAAATGAATGGATGGTATTCAGGATCTAACAAACGAGCCAGCGAGGAAACACCTATGATGAATTGATGATATTGCTGAAAAACGAGGTGCAGCGAGAGCACTACATTTATGTAACTGATAAACAACAATACCTACCTAGGTACCTACTAAGAAGAAAAAAAAATATCTATAATGTTTGTGAAAGAAAAAAATAAGGAAGACCATGTAAAAGGGTCGTATCCAGGATTTTGTAAATACGGCCCTGAAGACCAAGCACATCATTTGTACCCACGAGGATGAAAAAAAAAAAAAAAAAAAAAAAAAAAAAAAACATCCGAAAGTGACGGTCTTCGGTCTTATCAGTTCAATTCCTGCTTTCCTGATAACAAGACTTACTATAGACATGGGGTACTCTACAGTCCATTTCCCTGTACTATAGCAATAGCCAATATCTAGTAAAGAAAATAAACTTCAATGGTAAGTGTCCAAACGAAGATAACTAGAAACCAGGTCATGGCATGAGATATGTATGTCCAAGTGAATTCTCAGACCTAAACACCTGATACGGGTTTAGCCTGCACACCGCGGATGTACTGCGTTGAATGCACCTGTGTTCGAAGTTCCTAGAGGATGTCCGATCATGGTAGAGTTAAGCAACGTTGTGAATGGTTGGTATTTGAACAAGTGACCTTTTTACCGCCGCATTTACATTTCATGCAACTTCTATGTCTTTTAAATAGGCCCTGTTTCCAGAAGGTACGGTTCGGCCATTATTCCGGACCAAAGTTCCGCTATTTAGGGTTATATAGGGAAAAAGCTAAAAAGGAACTAGCGCTTCTCGCGACTTTACCTTTAGTCACAGGTCGCTCAAATTTTGCAGACAGCTTCCATTATTAATGATGATCAAAAGTGTCCGCGGGCCGGACCTCGAGAAGTGTACGGTTCGGCCGCTATTTAACGCCAAATCTTTGAAAAAGCTCAAAAAGAGTTCGCAATGCTCAGGACTTCAGATTTCAGCCAAAGTCGCTCGAACTTGGCACAGAGATTCGATAAATTATGTAAATCAAAAACATCCTTGGGCCCTGTTTCCAGAAGGTACGGTTCGGCCGTTATTACGGACCAAAGTTTCGCTGTTTAGGGTTATACACCAGTAGGTAACTTTTCAAGAATTTGGAGAGGTTTTAGTGAAACTTAGTGATCTCATTTAGGTCACGGAGAGGATACCTACCTACTTGGACTGAGACCTACTAGAATAGAATAGAATATACTTTGTGTATCCTGCTCGAATGAGACTAAGAAGTCCCCTTACCCCAGCAGTCTAAACAAGGTCTCGTTCATTTTATGGGTTAAATAACATGGTATATATAAAACAAAATTTTAGGATCTTGCTTAGTTAAAAAAAAAGTTGTATTCGGGTATTTGAGTGAGCAAAATTTGAGCGACAGGTGTCTAGTAAGTTGTATTCGGGCGAATAATCGTAAATAATGTGTGAGTCAAATTCAATGACACTAAAAACAATGTGAAAAGGAAAGAGAAAGAGAGAATGAGACAACAATTAGGAATACAATAAACACTAGGTACATAGGTACTCAATCACAACAAGGAGAGAGAGAGAGAGAGAGGGAGGGAGGGAGAGAGAGAGAGAGAGAGAGAGAGAGAGAGAGAGAGAGAGAGAGAGAGACCTCGTTTAAAGGTTGACCTTGGGGTGAGCTACAAAGGATGCCTGCTGTTGGCAACAAGAGCTACTGACTAGATCGGAGAGGCTTTAGCTTCGTAAGAGCAGTTGGGAAGTCGCTTGAAGTCCAAGGGAGAAGGCATAAAGAATTTGGTTCGCCCTCACGGTTAATTTTTTCCTGATCTTCAGACGTGGGACAGCACCAAGAGCTACTGACTAGATCGGAGAGGCTTTAGCTTCGTGAGAGCAGTTGGGAAGTCGCTTGAAGTCCAAGGGAGAAGGCATAAAGAATTTGGTTCGCCCTCACGTCCTCACGGTTAATTTTTCCCTGATCTTCAGACGTGGGACATTTTTCACTCGGAAAATCAAACACCAGTTGATGGAGCCCTGACATTTTCAAGGTCACCAGTGAATAATATTTTTCTAGGATGTCCCATGTGAATTATTTGCTGAGGAACTTGCCATAAACCTGTTCAATACTCGCTTGTTCTTATGAGTCAACTTTATCATAGCCAGATCTGCCACTGAGTATATGGTTCAACCTGACTTAGTAGCCACTAAGTATGCCGGTAAACCTGGCTATTTCCATTGGCTGTCGAGATTCCAGTTGGGGTGGATGTCATCTAAGCGAATTTCACCGAAGCCTACTTCCTTGTGATAATGTTAAGGGAGTAGCACAGTAGCTTCCCTAGAACACGAATGGCATCTGGTAAAGCCAGATTCCAGTGAAGTTCAGAGCGGGCTTCAAACCCATGTGTATGTCCCATCATGTAACACTAGACCAGTGTTTCTTAATTAGTTTGGCCCGCGGAACCCTTTTCAAAAGGTGAACATCTTTGCGGAACCCTGAACTTTCAAGATTGTTGAGGGCGAACCAAATTCTTTCTGCCTTCTCCCTTGGACTTCAAGCGACTTCCCAACTGCTCTCACGAAGCTAAAGCCTCTCCGATCCAGTCAGTAGCTCTTGTTGCCAACAGCAGTCATCCTTTGTAGCTCACCCCAAGGTCAACCTTTAAACGAGGTTCGGTTTAATTTTTAGATTAAAACTGTCCCACTGTCCCAGACCAAGGCTCTACAAATTGATCAGGACCTCTCCCTGAACCCTCGCTTTGACGGACTTGGACAGTAGCGGTTGTTTATCCTGCCAGAATGAGACTGAAAAGTCTCTTTACTATTCCACACAGTCACCCGTCCGGCCGTCCAAATACCCTAATCAGTGCCCAGCAAGAATCCGGCGAAGCCAAGAACACGCTCTCTAAACCCTTTTTGACGGATCCCTCCAAAGTTAAGGGACACTTAATCGTGAGAACTTGGCATCAGAACTCTAATATGCAAAATGAGGACCTTTCCCTGAACCCTCGCTTTGACGGACGTGGACAGTAGCAGTTGTTTACCTTGTTTATCCTGCCAGAATGAGACTGAAAAGTCCCTTTACTGTTCTACATAGTCACCCGTCCGGCCGTCCAAATACCCTAATTAGTGCCCAGCAAGAATCCGGCGAAGCAAGAACACCCTCTCTAAACCCTTTTTGACGGATCCCTCCAAAGTTAAGGGACACTTAATCGTGAGAACTTGGCATCAGAACTCTAATATGCAAAATGACATACCCGAGAATGCGTAGAACTTTAAAAGTGGCGTTGATAAGATCTCCGGGATATGATGGATAACTTGGAAGCTCTACTGAAATAGATTGACCTTGGCTACCCAAAAGCAGAGATACCGGCTGCCCTATCTAAATAATACATTTTATTCTGATATAACTTGGAAGCTCTACTGAAATAGATTGACCTTGGCTACCCAAAAGCAGAGATACCGGCTGCCCTATCTAAATAATACATTTTATTACATATGTACCTACCTACCTACCTATTTTGGATCTAGCTAACGAGGCAGCTTGGTTGGTAGGTAGGTATCTCCTAGTTTGTCTACATACCTACCTTGTTTGAATGTAGACCTATGGGCCTAACACTTCCGGTTCGGTGAGACAAATACGTGGTTCGACTGCTAAGAAATCAGTTTGGCAACGTTTGAAAATTGTGACCGCCATTTCTCGGGCCGTCAGCCGTTAGAACACTGGAGTTAAACAACGTCGAGCGTGTTTTGTATTTGGATAGTGTCAGGGGACTGTAACAGGTGGTCGTTGTTGGTTTTGTTTGGCTTCCCTCAGTTGTTGAGCATGAGAACAAATTTTGTTAATCTGTATGATCTTTATGTACTATATTTTTTCATCCCCCCCCCCAAGAGCTTTGATAGAGGGACTGTAAATGTTAAGGTCTTATCGTCCCAAAATGGAAGAGAGAAGGAAGACAGGATAGGAAAAAGCCAGTCGTTCCGAGAGCGAACATTATCCCCTTCCCGGGCGGGAATCGAACCTGCGGCCTAGCTATTACGAGGCAGACGCGCTACCAACCAAGCTAACTAGGCTGACACTATATTCCTGCCATTGTGATCACAACCAATATAAACCTCTTTTATCCTTTGACGCTACCTCTCCGTAAATCTCCTTCCTCGACAGACTAAAACCAAACCACGCCTTGAAAATTCGCAAAGTCCTTGATCCTGTGGGGTACTTGGAAATCTGTTTCCCAGGCCCAACAACAGTCTCAACACGTAGGTAGTAGGTACGTCAAAATCCTGGATACGACCCTTTTACATGGTCTTCCTTATTTTTTTCTTTCACAAACATTATAGATATTTTTTTTTCTTCTTAGTAGGTACCTAGGTAGGTATTGTTGTTTATCAGTTACATAAATGTAGTGCTCTCGCTGCACCTCGTTTTTCAGCAATATCATCAATTCATCATAGGTGTTTCCTCGCTGGCTCGTTTGTTAGATCCTGAATACCATCCATTCATTTTCATTCATCACAGGAAGAGGGAGGGGATGGTTCTGTTTTCACATATCTATTTAACTTATTAAATCATGCCAGCTTTTTGTTCTTCATGAAACTTAATAAACCAGGAAGTATAATCCATCTCAATTTGCACAATACAGCACGATCACAAGAAGGTAGATACGATGTCATTAATCTTAGTGTATCATTTGTGCTTATGCTGAGAATGGTTCTAGCTTTAACCCTAGATTTCCCAAGCTAGCAACTTTCATTCCTAAGGGGGGCGGGTGAAAACTACCCACTCATTTAAGGGAAGCCACCGGTGAGGTTGAATCCACTGGTTCCCAATGGTTTACTGAAGTTAAGCAACGGTGTGCATGGTTGGTTTCCGGATGGGTGACCATCTAGGCAATCGCGTGCCACTGGCTTTTCCCGACCCCACTCACACTGTGTGAGGTTAATGTCAAAAAGAAGGTAAAAACCCCTTCACGAAAAAAACATAGCAGTTATAGAGTGACGTTGAACACTTTGGACTTTTTATTTCTGAAAAGATCAATTAATGATCCATAGGTATCATCAAAAGCAAGTAGCAACCCCTATCTGTAAAGGTGTGTCCACTGTCCACACATAGCCGACGACCGTCGATCTTAGCAGGTCCTTAGCAAGAAGACCTTACTAGTTACAGTTCCCTCTATTAAAGTAGAATAAGAAAAAGAATTTTAAATTTCAATTTCTTGTTTACACCGAGAGTGTCCTATTGAAAATCAATGAGCTGTAAAACCTCAAGTTCACCACAAGAAGACCCAGCCTACACTCTGAAGATATATCTAATATAACATCTGGTTATTACCAGATATATATTTATTATATTGGATCCAAGTTATTATTTATATATATATAACATCTTGTTATCACAAGATATCTATAATTTTACATCTAACTTAGCTATTATGAGATAATAATATTGCATCCATGTAGTTATTATTTAGTTTTTAGTAGATACTAGGTATTCGACATTGAAAACTGCTGTCACCGCACATCGCTATGTCCATTGTCATATAGTGACGTCAGTGGTCACCAAAATGGGCACCGGTGGATCAGGAGTTTGGACCCAACGGTGCACCTACAAAATACTATTAAATTACCTACTTTGTTTAGACTGCCAATACTGGACTGAGGGGTCCCTTTTTACCAACAGTTTCAATAAGGTCTCGTTTACTGGATGAGTGCATTTTTATTTTTTGTCTATATTCATAACATGATTGCAAAATATTGCATGTTATTAATGGAGATGCATCTAATCCCCTAGATAAATGAGTTTAGGCTGTAAAGACTTATTAAAGTCAGACAGTAATGATGAAATATTGGTCTTGGAAAAAAACCTCTTCCAAGAAAATCAAGAGCTATAGATTTTATCTATTAAGTAGTTGTAGCCTTGTAGGTGACATCCTCTAGGTAAGATTGAAAACGGACTGATTTCAATGTTTCCTATAACAACCATAGTGTAATAGAAAGTAAAACAAAGATGATGGAAGAAGGTGATGGTTAATGCAGATCTCTCGAGTTAGAAGGTTAAAATTCACTGGGTTCGTTAAATGACCAAATGGTAACACCTCAGTTTACGAACCACTCCGATCAGGAGATAAGTTCCTCAAAGTCAAACAGCCGAATCTCTAACAAGATCAACTTAGATGGATCCGATAATTCGGACGTGACCTGGTTAATAAAATAATGAGGGTCTCTAAAGTACGAACCATAGGACCTAGAACCACACGGTGTTTTTGGTGTCTTATCATTGAACATTGAGGAATAGGAAGGTAGGAAAACAACGACCAAACGGACGGACGCTTATTACGCCAAGGTGACCCCAAAATCATGAAGGTAGATCTGCCATAGAGTAACATAGAAAAACTTAAAATGCAGAATAGAAAATTTTAATAAACTTACTTCTGTTGAATTAGGTATACTCTTCCTGGAAGGGTTTTTACATTTCTGAAATTTCCAGAAAAATTCTGAATGTTCTGATATTTTCAGATGCCTAGTAGTAAGTCCCTCTATCCACCCCTGGTGTGCGATTGAAAAAGGGCCTCCTATCATAGAGTAACAGAAAAACTTAAAATGCAGAATAGCAAATTTTAACAAACTTATTTCTGTTGAATTACCTACTCTTCCTGGAAAGGTTTTTACCATTTCTGAAATTTCCAGAAAATTCTGAATGTTCTGATATTTTCAGATGCCTAGTAGTAAGTCCCTCTATCCACCCCTGGTGTGCGATTGAAAAAGGGCCTCCTATTAAAAGTTAATTTTTTGGACACTTTTTAATGATCCCTCATTACATGGGGAGTATTTTAAGACAGGAAATTTTCGACCAAAAATCGGCTCTGAGTACCTATCTACCAGATCTACCTATACCCATAGAGTAACATAGAAAAACTTAAAATGCAGAATAGCAAATTTTAATAAACTTACTTCTGTTGAATCACTCTTCCTGGAAAGGTTTTTACCATTTCTGAAATTTCCAGAAAAATTCTGAATGTTCTGATATTTTCGGATGCCTAGTAGTAAGTCCCTCTATCCACCCCTGGTGTGCGATTGAAAAAGGGCCTCCTATTGGCTTTCGATTGAATCCTCTTAAGGTGTGTCCACACGTAGCCGTAGATCGACGTGGATCCACATCGATTCACAATAAATTCTCATAAATCGAAGAGAGAAGGAAGACAGGATAGCAAAAAGTCCAGCCGTTCCGAGAAATTGTCCGTTCAGGATAAAATACGCCCCGGGCGGACATCTAACCCTCGGCGCTTAGAAAGCCAACGCGCTACCAACCAAGCTAACTATACTGGCAAATAAGAGCGTTTTCTTTGGCGGATCATATACCCCACTCCACGTGCTGCTGTGGCTATATCTGATGGGTGCAGTGGGAGTACACAGCTTTGACCATTGAATCACTGTATCTAGATTCTAGAGGACTATTTATGATATCACTGATAATTCGTCATATCTTCGGACTACCTGTCTTCTGCCTACTTGAAAGTCATTAGATATATTCAAGTTATTTGATGATGCCATTCAAATTATTAGATACCTATACCTACCTATGTATATTTCCTTTTGTAGGTATGATTCAGTCTGTGTAATTTGGTATCCATAAATGTAATGTAGGAGTAGGTATCTATAGGATTGTAGGAGGTAGATAGATATTCATTTAGGTTTACTCAGTTTTCCATTTGAACTGAGGCCAAGTCGCTAAACTGACGGCGAAAATGATTCATCGTGAGAATTTTCTCGACTTTTCAATCGCTTTGAGTCACCGCTAGCAACATACCGACACTTCTTGTTCACACGGAGTTTAAATACACCGGATTTACAGCAGAAAGTATGCAGGTTATATTTGGTAGGTAGCTAAAAGTATAATATATACCTGTATGTAAATAATTGCCGCTTTTCTACTTACATAGGTACTCCTGGTTTATGAAAAATTTCCATTTCATTTTATTCTTTAGGTACATTACCAACATAATTTTGTTGTATTGTTGTAGGTGCCCATTTGTATGACTATAAATTCTTTTACTTCTACCAGGGTCTACCAGAGGAGATACCTGATATACACAAAATACAGAAGATTTCGGTGCATCTCTCTAGACTAGTCTAGGCCCAATCATTAGCGTCTTTGTGGGGCGGGAGACCGAGACCCTTTTGAAGTATCGAATCTTCCTCCTTGATTTTTCTTAGCTTCCATGCTCCCAATATTAGGTATCAGGCTTCTTTTTATCCTCGACTTTTAGGCCCTCGCCCGGTGGGCCTATACATAAATCCGCCCCTGAATACATTCCATGACTCTTGTGAGAATTTTCTTGAATTTTCAATTTGATTATCATCGTCATCATCAAGTCTTGCACCTAATTCCTAACTATTTTCCCATGGAGTTTTCCGCACTTTAGATTAGAAGAATTTTCATATTTCCTACCTGTGTTATTCATGATTTCATTACGTGTCCATGTTTCCTACATTATGTGTGATTTGGTTATTTTTACATTTCATGACTCTTGTGAGAATTTTCTTGAATTTTCAATTTGATTATCATCGTCATCATCAAGTCTTGCACCTAATTCCCAACTTATTTTCCCATGGAGTTTTCCGCACTTTAGAAGAATTTTCATATTTCCTACCTGTGTTATTCATGATTTCATTACGTGTCCATGTTTCCTACATTATGTGTGATTTGGTTATTTCTTTGTTGAGATGTTTTTTTTTCAAAATTCTTGCTGATTCATGTCCAAGCTGTGAGCAATTTTCTGGGGTGTGGGGATCCTCGTGTTGCATATTAGTAAGGCGCTCCTATGCCGCGGGGATAGCACCTTGAATGCACCATTTCCCAATTGTTCACCGAAGTTAAGCAACAGTTCCCGTGGTATCAAGATAGGTGGCCATCTGGGCAATCGCATACTGCTGGTTTTTCCTGCCCCTATTCAGGTTCTTCTTCTTCTTCAGATGTCAGATCCGTTTCGAATGTTAGCGATCATCATTGTAACTTTCACTTTATCTGCAGCGATTTGAAAAGCTATTCAGGTTGGGTGAGGTTAAAGCATTTTGTTCATAAATATATGAACAAAATGCTGGCTCTTAAGTTCGTGCTAAGCATAGTCTCAAGGCACTTGATTGGTCAATTTTGACTTGAGACTGATCTAAGACTTTTGTAGTGTAGTGGTTAGTGGACTTCAAATTCAGAAGATAATGGTTCGAGTCCAAATCAAAACATTAAATCCAGCTTAGTGTCAAATTTCTTGCTGATTCATGTCCAAGCTGTGAGCAATTTTCTGGGGTGTGGGGATCCTCGTATTGCATATTAGTAAGGCACTCCTATGCCGCGGGTATAGCACCTTGAATACAACAGTTCCCAACGGTTCACTGTAGTTGAGCATCAGTTCCTGGGGTATCAGTATGGGTGGTCATCTGGGCTATCGCATGCTGCTGGTTTTTCCTGACCCTATTCAGGTTCTTCTTCTTTTTTTTCTTTTTCTTCTTCTTCTTCTTCTTCTTCTTCTTCTTCTTCTTCTTCTTCTTCTTCTTCTTCTTCTTCTTCTTCTTCTTCTTTAGGTCAGATCCGTTTCGAATGTCAGCGATCATCATTGTAACTTTCACTTTATCTGCAGCGATTTGAAAAGCTATTCAGGTTGGGTGAGGTTAAAGCTACTCGTCTAAACACCCATATTTATGAACAAAATGCTGGCTCTTAAGTATGATGGTGAAGTGATTAGCGCGGTGGACTTCAATTCTGGAGGTTGGTGGTTTGAGTGCAAGTCATAAAATTTATCGAGATTATTTGAGATGTATCAAGTGAGGAATGATATTTGTGGTACAATTTAGAACGAATATAACAGTTAGGAACACCCTGTATATAAAACATGAAGAGCAAGAAGTTATTCTATTGCATAATCGTATAAATGATTCTTTGCCAGAACTTACACACAACAATACGGATTTTCACACGCTTCTTAACCCTTTCATGACAGGACATTGATTTCCACATTTCCAGTTTTTCTAGGAATATTGGAGGTTAGGGAATTAGAGTTTTCAAGGTTTTTCAACAGCACTGTATAACTTCCAAGCTTTTTAGTGATGGGTATTTTAGCCTCCATTCGGCGACAAAAGCCGAACTCAGGTTGTGTGAGGCCGACAAAAGCCAGCAGCAAGCGACTGCCCAAATGGTCACCTATCCACGAAACGATGCACCAGAAACCTTGTGATTTATTAGAAACTGGTGCAATTGACGTGCTATCGCCGCCGGGTCGTACCGATAGCTTAGAAATTTTAGAATATTCGAACCAAAAAGGGAATCTTGAATAGTTTGCCACAAAAGGGTTAATTGTAGTAGCTATTTCATAACGTTTGACATTGCAGTCGAGTAAGTAGTTTGGTTAAAGGTTATTAATTCACGTGATGTAGGTACTCAAGTATACCTCCGTACCTACATACGAATAGGTACCAAAGTATTAGATACCATAATTGTAATTGTACCTACATTGTTTTATTAAATACCTACCTATTCAGTAAGTACGTAATGATTCGGAAGATTAATTCCATTTGGAATTTTCTTTTGCCTGAAGTTTTTGACTGGCGAAACTACGTGCAATCTGTGCAACATTGGTTTGGATTGCAGCTTCTTTGGTTCCAAGTTTTGACAACTTTTTTTATAAGTTTGATTAAAGTGATTAAAGATTACCACTTTGTCATTTCAAAATAAGTATAAATTATGTCCCTAATGTTTTCTACAAAGAGTGTAAGTTACAAATAATTAATTACCTACTACCTCCCTCTTTGAATGGAGTTTACACTAGGTTTTCAGGACGAGAATGAGAAAGAAAGTAGGTACAGAAGGAAGTAGAATAGAATAGAATAGAATAGAATATACCCTGTTTATACTGCCAGAATGAGACTGAAAAGTCCCTTTACTCCCGCAGTCCAAACAAGGTTTTATGTATTTGGAACAAAATAAGTGTAATTTTTATAAAATAAAACCTTGCTTAAATTAAAAAAAAAAAAGAAAAAAAATACAGCAGAAAAGAGAGTAAGATAATAATAAAAGTAGAGGAAGTAGAATGGGATAGAAATATTGGTCACAATGATAATTGGTCCAGAATACTCAAGAAAGGCAAGCTATCCAGGAGATTTACAAGGAAGTTAGCACAATTTGTCCAGAATACTCAAGAAAGGCAAGCTATCCAGGAGATTTACAAGGAAGTTAGCAAAGAGATAACAAAGGATTTTTGATAGTCATCAGCTGATTCTTAATATCTAATACCCTAAAAAACAAATTCTTGAGAACCAGAAGTTAAGCGACAGCTCGTGAGTCGATCAAGAGACTTACGAGTTACGAACCTCCAAAGCAAAGCACTTCTCAGCTTCTCACAATTTCAAGAACTAAGGTAAAGGGACTTCTCGGTCCTGTAATCCTGTTCGAAGGAACAAGACAAGTGAACACTTCAACTAACACAGGTCAACTGTGAAAACTTACTTGGACTAAAACAAAAATCCACTTTGAAAAAAACTAAACAAAACTCTAATCAGGACTAGGCAGAATCTCATTAGGGGATCCCAGATCCTAGAATGTCCTAGAAGGAGACCTGACTGAAATCTGTATCCTTGTCAGATTTAAGTGTCGATTTGGACACGAGACACAAGTCAGACGAAGGTTAATTGCTAGTTTTCAGTCTTTAGACTCTTTAGTAAGGGTGTTAATTTTTATGTCACCTCTCTATTCCTGATTCATGATACTTGTCATAACATCTATTTAGGTACTCCAGATATTCCTGACACCTCAGATTGTTCTTTTTGTGTATCGGCCAATTGGGCCAAGATCAAAGTTTGAACTGGCTTTAACTCGTGGATAAGCGATCTGATTGGAGTGATTGGTTAACTTCAAAATTTTCAGCCAATCAGAATTGCTCAATCCAAGAGGTAGCAAAGTTTAAACCCTGATTGTTGAAGTGTAGACCCAAGTATTAAGGGTAAGAGTGCCCTCAGTAACCGCTAGATCGCAATACATCCATGTTCTCTGGTTAGCGCCATCTATCTCTAGGTATTTTAGGTGATTCTCATGAATGACTACGAGTGGTTTACTCTGGTTAGCGGCCTCAGATTGTTCTTTTTGTGTATCGACCAATTGGGCCACGATCAAAGTTTGAACTGGCTTTAACTCATGGATAAGTGATCTGATTGGAGTGATTGGTTAACTTCAAAATTTTCAGTCAATCAGATTTGCTCAATCCAAGAGGTAGCAAAGTTTAAACCCTGATTGGGTAAGAGTTCCCTCAGTAACCGCTAGATCGCAACGCATCCATGTTCTCTGGTTAGCGCCATCTATCTCTAGGTATTTTAGGTGATTCTCATGAATGACTACGAGTGGTTTACTCTGGTTAGCGATGCATCCTATCGAAATCTGGTGCTTCTGATGCACGTTCCACCCAGTAGGTTCATAATTGCAATGATCTTGAGGAGCGCGTGTGTTTTCATCTCTCTAATACGTTCAGGATATTCAGGATATTAAATTAATTCACCATTGTTCGCCTCGTACTATTTACCTACATTCATGAATTTTATGATCAGTGATAACAATCTCAATCAGGTACATGAGAATTCTTATCAAAAATCTTGCCATCTTCGTGCATGCTTACAAATTGACGATTTACTGATTTCGGTGACAGTTCGATTTATGATCTAAAATCTATGAAGGATGCGTAAAGAATGGAACATATCATGAGCTATTGGAAGATAACCAATGGGGGCAAGGTTAGTGCATGCTAGGTATCATTTCTACACAGGTGGTTACAGATAACTCAGGCGTAAAGAATGGAACATAATTATCATGAGCTATTGGAAGATAACCAATGGGGGCAAGGTTAGTGCATGCTAGGTATCATTTCTACACAGGTGGTTACAGATAACTCAGTTTAACCCTTCGATGACAGGACATGGATTTCCAGTTTTTCTAGGAATTTTGTAGGGTAGAAAATTAGATTTTTCAGGGGGGTTAACAGCACTTTATTACAGCTGAGGTATTGTGACACGGGTTTTGTCCTTCATTCAACAAAAACAAAATACCCTCCTCTTTGTCGGCCTTACTAAGCCTGAGTGGGGCCGTCAAAAGCCAGCAGCACGCTACTGCCCAAATGGTCATCCATACAGATATACCAACCAATTGGCCATATCCAGATACCAACCACGCGCAACAACCACCCAGATACCCAGTGATCCATTGGACGATTGGAGGTTAGTACCATTAACTTGTTATGACGGATCACCCCTTGCTTAGAAGGTTCGTAGGTATAAGCTTAACCCATCCCTTGGGGCAATAGCTGCTGAGAAGGTTAGAACCAAAGGGGTTCTTAAATAGTTTGCCTCAAAAGGGTTAATTGTAGTAGCTATTTCATAACGTTTGACATTGCAGTCGAGTAAGTAGTTTGGTTAAAGGTCATTAATTCACGTGATGTAGGTACTCAAGTATACCTCCGTACCTACATACGAATAGGTACCAAAGTATTAGATACCATAATTGTAATTGACGCAAAGAATGGTACATATCATGAGCTATTGGAAGATAACCAATAGGGGCAAGGTTAGTGCATGCTAGGTATCATTTCTACGCAGGTGGTTACAGATAACTCAGATAAGGATAAGGGAGGAGTGGGTTAGTTACCCAGAAAAGTTGATGCTCTAGCTTTAACTTAGAGGATAAGGAATTCAGAAGTTTTATGGTTTGTTTTCTTTCAAAATATTATAGGTATTTTTGAATGACCATTATCTTAACAGCTTTAACACCCATCTCCCTACTGTACCTTATTTAGTATTGTTTTATTGCGTATCAAATCAGGCACATTATGGAGGAATCAAAAAATTATTGTTAAACAATTTATTTTATTTGATGCATGACATAATTTGACCAGATTCCCACAAGTAACGTTAAAATTTTAGCAATAAAACTTCTGGTTGACCCAAAATTATACATATGTACATAATAAATAAATAATCAATGTACATAAATACCTGAATAAATAATTACGTGAACAAATACTTGGAATTAAAGGAATTTGTGGATGAAATGAAATACAAAGTTTCACACTTACCGCTCTCAGCTGCGTCACTTCGTTCACATCCGTCTCAAAGTCCCACTGCGCATGCACATTGGCTGCGATAACTCAGATAAGGATAAGGGAGGAGTGGGTTAGTTACCCCGAAAAGTTGATGCCTTAAGATTTGACTTAGAAGGTAAAGACTTTAGGAGTTTTATGGTTTGTTTTGGTTTCAAAATATTATAGGTTATTTTGAATGACCATTATCTTAACAGCTTAACACTCATCTCCCTACCGTATCTTGGTTAGTATGGTTTTATTACTTATCTTATTATCAGGCACATTACGTATCAAAGAATCATTGTTAAACAATTTATTTCATTTGATGGATGACATATTATGACCAGATTCCCACAAGTAACGGTAAAATTTTAGCAATATAACTTATGGTTGACCCAAAAATATACATATATGTAACAGATCTTTAAATGACCATTATCTTAAAAGCTTAACACTCATCTCCCTACCGTATCTTGGTTAGTATGGTTTTATTATCATATTATCAGGCACATTATGTAGGTATCAAAGAATCATTGTTAAACAATTTATTTCATTTGATGGATGATATATTATGACCAGATTCCCACAAGTAACGGTAAAATTTTAGCAATATAACTTATGGTTGACCCAAAAATATACATATATGTAACAGATTGTACCTACATAATATGAGTAATTACGTGAACACATAGGTACTTGGTATCTGACGAATTTGTGAATGAAATAAAATACAAAGTTTCACACTTACCGCTCTCAGCTGCGTCACTTCGTTCACATCCGTCTCAAAGTCCCACTGCGCATGCACATTGGCTGCGCATTGGGCCGTTCCCGCCTCGTCTATTTGCGCCAGCACACGCTCTATCTCCAACTCACGCGGACTCACGCGCGGGCTCAAATTGTTATTGAACACGGCACCTTGCGGGTTAAAGGTGCGCGCGAACCCCGACCGACCGGGAATACCGCGTCCCGCGACGTCTTGGTAGTCTATATCCTCCCGTGCGCCAGGCGGTAGCCGGCCCGCCCTGCCTCGTTGCCGAGTAGGGAACTCGTCATAGTCTTGCCCGACATCGAACGTCTGTGCCGCCCCCTGTAGATCGCCGGGCTTTAGGGTGGAGAACCTCGTTTGACCGCGATCCCGCGTTTCCGCGCGGAGTCTGTCTTGGACTCGGGAGTTTTCGCAACATTGTTGTCAATCATAGAATTGAAAGGATATTAAAGTATGTAGAATAGGATATCCTGTCCTGTATGTAGAGTAGGATATAAGACAAAAAGTCACACCTTTAGTTTTACTTTGCTCTTGTTATAAATTTAATTCTAAGGAAAGCATTTACTAATCAGTGTGCTTCATGAAAACAAAGGATGTTAAAGCAAAATTACAGCGTAACGATGAACTATCTTCAAATGAAAATGATTCCTTGATTTCTTCATCTAGGTAGGTATGTAGGTGTACCTACACTTGTCTTAAGATTACTTTACTTTGATTAGATACTTAGTTGTAAAGGTAATAGGTAGATAGCACAGATGATGATATTACCTATTTCCCATTCATTCATTCTGCAAAAACACCGTCAATGCATTAGACTTAGACCGTCATCCTATCAACCATTCTGACTAATAAAAAATCCGCGTGTCATTTATCACACACCTTGTATTTTAAATGCAACTTTAATAATAGAGTAATAGAGAGCCTCTCATGGACTGTAAGTATAAGTACAATATCTTCCTGAAACCTGCAATTATTAACCCTCGTATGCCAAAGGGCCCTCCCCTTGGAGTAGGGGTACCCATTTATTATTATTTTAAGGAGGGACAGATTAAAAAAGTCCAAAGTGTTCAACGTCACTCTATAACTGCTATGTTTTTTTCGTGAAGGGGTTTTTACCTTCTTTTTGACAGGGGTACTATGGAAGATTTGCCATGACTCAGCGGGAAATGAGTTTTGCGTGCTACAAAATTCACTGATCACTGGTTAGCTGAGGTGTGATTAAAGATGCGGTTATTAAACGTACCTACTACCTACGTGTTGAGACTGTTGTTGGGCCTGGGAAACAGATTTCCAAGTACCCCACAGGATCAAGGACTTTGCGAATTTTCAAGGCGTAGAGATAACAAAGGATTTTTGATAGTCATCAGCTGATTCTTAATATCTAATACCCTAAAAAGCAAATTCTTGAGAACCAGACAGCTCGTGAGTCGATCAAGAGACTTACGAATTACGAACCTCCAAACAAAGCACTTCTCAGCTTCTCACAATTTCAATAACTAAGGTAAAGGGACTTCTCGGTCCTGTAATCCTGTTCGAAGGAACAAGACAAGTGAACACTTCAACTAACACGGGCCAACTGAAAAACTCACTTGGACTAAAACAAAAATTCACTTTGAAATAACTAAACAAAACTCTAATCAGGACTAGGCAGAATCTCATTAGGGGATCCCAGATCCTAGAATGTCCTAGAAGGAGACTTGACTGAAATCTGTATATCCTTGTCAGAGTTAAGTGTCGATTTGGACACGAGACACATGTCAGATGAAGGTTAATTGCTATATTTCAGTATTAATAAGGGTGTTAATTTTTATGTCACCTCTCTATTCCTGATTCATGATACTTGTCACAATATCTATTTAGGTACTCCAGATATTCCTGACTCCTGATACTCAAGTCAAACTTGATACTTATGTCAAAACATTTTAGTGATGACACTAACTTTTGGACATCAGAGAGATCTCAGTTTTAAGCCAACGATATAGTATTGAATTTGTATCTCTGCCTGCCTGTTAAGAGGCATAGGTCTAGGTCCCTGATGACAGCTCATGACTATTACCTATATTATGAGTGTTATTTTATGACAAACTGAGAGGTCATAAATCCCTCACAACACTCACTAATCACTAATAGTGTAGTAAACAAACCCACTTTCTCTTTCAGATAGTGTAGTCAAGACCCTCGTCCGTTACACAGAAGGGCGTGGGTTCAATTCCAACCTCAGTGAGGAATTTTGTCCTCGATATATTTCGAGAATTTGACCACGATAATTAACAGTAGTAATAGACTAACAGTAAAGGGATTTTTCCGTCTCATTCGAGCAGTAGGTATGAATTAGCACTATTATTATTTACCTACTTATGTGACACTTCTGGCTATACCTACCAATTTGCTAGTAAGGCAAGGAAAGCAGGGCGGTATCCAGGTGAAAGGGGGCTTAGAGATGAAAGAGTGATATACCAAATTTTCATATTAGCGTCTGAGATTGCTCATATTGGGTGGATATACCAAATTTCCGGAGCCCACCCCATTGTAAAATAGCAAAAATGAAGCCTGAGGGGACGCTTAGGGCCCCTCGGATTTCCTTAAGTACGGCCCTGAAGGAAGATATAGCGGTTATGATGGAAAACAAATATGACATTAATATGCAAGGATATTGCATTCATTAATCAGTTTGCCATCAATACTTACTCGATCTATCGAAAAGCTATTGATATATTGATAAACGTAATGATGATAATTAGCTACCTACTATAATTACTGAGCACCTATAGAGTTATTGTCAATAATGATAGAATGAAAATCAGGTTTGCGGAGAGATGGCTGGAAGGTCGAACTTCAAGTTCGTTCACAACAGAATTTTCACCGTTAACAAATTTTCATTTTATGTATACCCAGTAATTATTTATTGAACAAAATCAATGAAAATAGAGAATATTTCTAGGTAAATCAATGGAGATGTTAGGGATAAATCAATTTAAACAAGTATGGGAAATGGGATACAAAAGTACCTACTTCAGTTGTGGAGAAAAGCAAAGGATGAAAAAGGATTATGGGACAGTGGAAAGAAAACCATGGTAAACTCTAGAAGGGTTTCAACTTTTAACTTCAGAAATCTCAAAATAAAAAAAAACGCAGCAAAGAGGTTTCGTTTTTAATCAGTGTCAAATCACAATAACGTCACATAAAATCAGTAAAACAGTTCCTACGTACTTTCTTACTTAAACAGGAAATTAAACCAAATTAAAAAAGAAAATAGGGAAGAAATAGTTTAGGTACCTGTTAATTAAAGATATAGGTAGTATTAAAAATAAAATAAAAATATTTAAATTAGTTAATAAAAAATTAAAACAAAATTAATCAAACAGAACAGTTCAAAGGAGACTAAAGTACATAAGACGCGATCTTAATCTATGTAATTATTTAATGAAATTTCCATTCTCATCCATGTACCAGTGTACCTATTCAGGTAAAAATAAAAGCTGCTTAGGTTACAAAAAGAATTACAAGTACCTACATAGGCAAATTAATTATTATTGACTATCTATTGATTAGTTGACTATCTAAGTATCTATTGATTAGGACAAATTATGATGATGGTTATCTACAGATTTAATTTACAACATAGGTGCTCCTGCTCCTGTACATACAATTTTATTGTATTTATAGACAGACACTATGTTTTTTTCCTTTTTAATTATAGCATTTTTTATGACTTATTAAGTTATAAATATTATTAATTAATTAAAGGGATTATCATTATTTAGGTGCATACCATGGATTCCTATCAAACCAGTAGCTGTTATGGGAAAATAATTTTAAAAGTTGGGCTTATAAATTACCATAGTGTTAGTTCAAGGCTGTGATGATCAATGATCATTTCTCAGGTGTGAAATGCCTTAGGTCGTATATAAATACCTAATAAAAGCATTTATTTGGCATTAATTTCTTTTATTTTATTTATAAAGACATTTAATATCAAGGACGTTTACATTTTTCTCTGGGAACTTGGGACTTACATACATAGGAGTCGGCATTCAAGTAGGTACCTATACTTATAACTTTTAAGTAGGTACTAGGTACCTACCTCCAGTGAAAAAGACAGTGAGACGAAGAGAAATAATATTGACCAATAAACGGAACTTGGGAGACAAAAATAACGGGCCCTGGGCCCTCTGGGGGCCCTATAATTTCGCAGAGTCGAGCCTGAAATTTCTCTAGGCGGCCCTGGCTTGGACACACGAGTACATAATCACTCAGATATTTGTGGGGGAGTGCCTTATTTCCAAGAAAAACAATAAGACAGAAGAAAAAGAAGACGAAGAACACGAAGGAAGAAGAAAAAGAAGAGGACAAGAAGAAGGAAGAAGAAGGAAGGAAAAAAGAAGAAGAAGGAAAAGGAAAGGGAGAGGAAGCAAAAGAAGAAGGAAGGAGACGAAGAAGAAATAGGAGGAGGAAGAAAAAGAAGAGGACAAGAAGCACAAAAAGGAAAAGAAGAAGGAAGGGGAGAAGAATAATGAGGGGAAGCAGGAGGAGAAGAAGAGGAATAGAACAACTATAAAGAGAACCTACTCTGGCATAACATTCTGAGTCTATTCTGTCAATGAATGAAGCTCGCCTTATCTTCGGCCAGCCACTCACTATCTGGTAGACCTGATCAGGTCCGCCTCTCAGGTCTACCTGATACCAGATGAGACACTATCAGGTAGACCCGACAGGTTCGGCTGAAAAGGTTCGCCTGTCAGGTCTACCTGATGAGCACACACACTATCAGATAGAGCTGACAGGCGGACCTGATCAGATGTACCTGTCAGGTCTACCTGCTCGCCTTATCTTAGGCCAGCCACTCACTATCAGGTAGACCTGATCAGGTCCGCCTCTCAGGTCTGCCTGATACCAGATGAGCACATACACTAACAGGTAGACCCGACAGGTTCGGCTGAAAAGGTCCGCCTGTCAGGTCTACCTGATGAGCACACACACTATCAGATAGAGCTGACAGGCGGACCTGATCAGATGTACCTGTCAGGTCTACCTGATAGTGAGTGGCCGGCCTTACACTTTACGGCGGGAATATGGGACTAGGTAGGTATTACCTATGATAGGTACCTATACCTATGTACTAGGCTGTGATCTATTGTACTGGAGTATGTTACGTATGGGCTTGCTAGGGACGTGCAAATCTATGTTATCTATGTACTTTATGTAGGGTATGCGTTCTACTATACCTAGGCACTACTAATTTATGCACCTATACAAGCTGTTTAAGTCTTTCTGTTACCTTTGTTCTATAGCTATAGGGTCACGACGCGACGTGGCTTAGCTGATTTCTTGGTGACGGGTGCTAGATCCCTCATAATATACAATATAGCCACTCATATGGCGACAAAAAGTAAATTCGTAACAAAAGTTAATATAATTTGAAGCCTATGTAAAAAAAGTGCATTCTATATTTTCTACTTATACAAATAGGGTGGAGAACCTCGTTTGACCGCGATCCCGCGTTTCCGCGCGGAGTCTGTCTTGGACTCGGGAGTTTTGATTGCCGATGTACTGGTTGGGGTCGATGTAGCGGTCGTCCCCGTTGTTGACGAATAGTTGGGCACATGTGACTTGCACTAGGAGCAGGACTGTTAGGCCTGTGAGTGGTCGCACTGGGATAACCGGGCGGGACCGAATGAGACAAGCCATGGTTTGGGGGTTTGGATTGCGGGGTGGAGAATCTCGTTTGACCGCGATCCCGCGTTTCCGCGCGGAGTCTGTCTTGGACTCGGGAGTTTTGCTTGCCGATGTACTGGTTGGGGTCAATGTAGCGATCGTCACCGTTGTTGACGAATAGTTGGGCACATGTGGCTTGGACTAAGAGCAGGACTGTTAGGCCTGTGAGTGGTCGCACTGGGATAACCGGGCGGGACCGAATGAGACAAGCCATGGTTTGGGGGTTTGGATTGGGGCACTACTAATTTATGCACCTATACAAGGTGTTTAAAGTCTTCTGTTACCTTTGTTCTATAGGGTCACGACGCGTGAAGGTAATCCAAGTCGAAATTCCTCTAAAACAGGAAATCTCTAAAATTGTAAGAAGGTAATCCAAGTCCAAATTCCTCTAAAACAAGAAATCTCTAAAATTGTAAGAAGTTAATCACCATCGAAATTACGCCAAAACATGAAATCTCCGAAATTGGAAGACAGTAATTGAAGATCAAATTCCTCCAAAACATGAAAATCCCAAATTGCAAGATAGTAATCCACAAAAAGAAATCATCAAAATTCCGAAGAATAAAAGCAAACAGAAAAAGTTTATAGGAAAAAACAAAATAAATTCAAAATCAAAAGTAATACTCCTGTTTTCATTTCTTAGTCTAAACCCCCTTCAGAAGAATGATTAGATCAGTGCTTTGGGACTTAATCGGCAAATAGGTAGATACCTAATATTTACTGTTTACCATGTCGGCTAGGGTTAGGACCAAGTAGTCTCACTACGACTTGTAAATTCATAAAATAGCATTTTATAATATTAGCTACCAAAAAACATGCTATGAATTGTGCAGTAGGACAAGCACATCAGGTAGACAGTTCCTACTCATTTACAGGTAGTTTTTAGTTTTTTTAGCACTATTTTGCGCAGAGTTATGAAGTTTGTTTTGAAAATAGACAAAAAATTACCATAATTATGCGTACTTAGACAATTCTTAGGTATTAAACGTACTCATATACCTACTACATCTACGAAAAGTAAAGTAGTACAGATACTGATGATATTTGCATGTCAATAGATTTCTAGATATCAGTCACATAAACGTACGTAGTAAAAGTGTACTTGTACAGACTCTACACTAAACTGTGATATGGAATATGGACAGGTACTATCTTAAGATTCTAAACCATGTGAGGAACTTGTAGCTATTTCTAAACTTCACCTATTGTGTCTTAGTTCAAACTTGGTCTTTTTGTCAAAACTTCCTTCTGTCAGATCCAAACTTCCAAAGATTGTGCCTCCTAATGGACCTTGTGTGTAAATTTAAAGCAGGCAAATATGGGATGTATATTCAGGTGAAATTGAAAGTGAAGAAAGTAGGTAAACAAGATACAATATTTACTCCAAATACTCCAATGAATGAAGAAGATGAAAAAAAGTAAAAATATCATCTCACTCCAAATTAGCTGTTCACGTTGTAATTATTGACAAGGCAACATCTCCTTCTGAAAATTGTTTAGTTTGTGGAAAATTCACAAACTAAAAAAAAAAAAAAAAAAAAAAAAAAAAAAAAAAAAAAAACAACCACCACACGCACCTAGACTTAATCATTCATAGATAGGTGCAAAAGTCCAAAGTATCTGCTAAACCTCCTTGTTCTTACGCGGTAAGACATAGGTGCAAAAGTCCAAAGTATCTGCTAAACCTCCTTGTTCTTACGCGGTAAGACAATTAACACACAGATCTAATCATGGGAGCTCATTGAAGATTGAAAATTTCCCACGGGCTCCACAGAGATAATTCTACGCTCTGATTTTCCATGTGGCGTTTTCATCTCAGGTAGGTACATAGGTTCATGTTGAATTATCTATGGTGAGGAAGACAGATTTAATGGGTCATAATTAGTACAGGCAGGGATGGATTGGACCAGCTGGAAGCAATATTCAATCACTTAATCAAAGTTAATAATAGAGCGATGGGAAATATAATAATTTTAACATCAATCAATATGGGTATACAGTCATACCACATCAAACAATGCTGTCATGATATATCATTGGAAAAAATTATACCTTAAATGGACTATGAAAATTAAGTGATAGGGTGGCACAAGTTGAGTGATTTAGGTTGTTTGAATGCTAAGCTGGAAGCAATATTCAATCACTTAATCAAAGTTAATAATAGAGCGATGGGAAATATAATAATTTTATCAATCAATATGGGTATACAGTCATACCACATCAAACAATGCTGTTATGATCAATCATTGGAAAAAATTATACCTTAAATGGACTATGAAAATTAAGTGATAGGGTGGCACAAGTTGAGTGATTTAGGTTGTTTGAATGCTCTAGGGCAGTGTTTCCCAACCTGGGCGATATCGCCCCCTTGGGGGCGATGGAGATTTTCATGGGGGCGATGAAGCCTTAGGGGGCGATATGGGGGGCGATCAATAAAAGGAGCGATAAAGGGGGCGATGGCTATCTAGGGGCAAAAATGTAAGTAGGTACTAGGTACCTACTTATTTATTTTAGTCTTAAAAAATAAATCCGAAGAGGAGAGAGAGAAAAATATTGCACGTGCGTCCGAGTTTTGCCGAGCAATCCCGAGATCTACATATTGAAGTGTTCGGTTTCCGGTTATGAGTTCTGGAACCCAGACACTTGATTGAGCTTCCGGCTCCCTAGTTTCTTTCTCAGTGTAAGAAGCGTGCTATAAAAAGAAAACTATGTACATTGAAATATAAAGCAGCTTTTGTATAATCTACAGAAAAGACTGTTTAGAAAAACGATGTACCTTAAATCATACAGAGTTAAATGGTCCATCGGCTTCCTTGATTTCCAGAATCCCCTTCCTTGGTTTTGATAGATATTTCCTTGATTTTTCAAGGCGGATTTTTCCTAATGTGAATACAAGAGATAATATTCACAAATGATTGTAGGTATACGTACCTAACCATTCCTGTAATAGATCAGTTGCGCTTACTTGGGCGATGTTTCAAAGTCATAGAGCAGAAAAACTGAGGACCAATGGAATTTTTCTTTTTCTTCTATGACTTTTAGATCCCGAGATAAATCGATGAAAAAAATGCCGGTAAATCGTGAACTTTGACGTCACGGCATACGCTCCCGTAGGCGATGACGTCACATCAAATGTCCCTAGCAAAGCTCCCTCGCAGGCAAAGCATTAATGTGTTTGTGCGCATACGTTTCTGCGCAGTTCTTTCTGCTCCTCCGCTAGCGCGCTTGCATAGTGGCGCTACCTAACGGACGAAAAAAA